>NC_059296.1:1655000-1682500 GCF_017591435.1 Portunus trituberculatus
TCATCTAGTTCTCAGTCAGTTCAGGAAGACTCTCAGGCGCCTCTCGTAGGATTCTATGTTAACCTTTAGGGGGAATCAGTGATGATAACTTATTGTTTACTGATTAAGTGTTAAAATTGTGATAGTATTAATATTGTAATTACTGATAGATTATTTAGATTGCGATTAAGATTATTGTTTGTATGATTTTATCCGTTGTTTACTGTATTATTGTTTCTTATTATTGTTATTATTATTATTATTATTATTATTATTATTATTATTATTATTATTATTATTATTATTATTATCATCATTGAGAATGGTGGCATTGTTGTTTTCAGGCCATTCTGGTAATATTGGTAAAGATAATAGTAGTGGTAATTGTCGTAGGAGTAGTAATACGTAGTAATAGTAGTACTAGTAATAATTTAGGTGTGGTTTGTATTAGTAGTAGTGATATATGCAGTAATAGTAGGAGTAGTAGTAATGATAGTAATAGTATTCAGTCTTTTATATCCCTACAGTCTCTCTAGTACTTGTTTTTCGAAATGTATGAACGCAGTAGAAAGAGCTATACAGTACGATTAACTACCACTCTTGGGAAGGAGAGCCAATATTAATACCACGGGGAAACATGAGTCAAAGGAAGGGCATTTCAGTATACACGGAAGTAGTGATGAGAAGAGAAGAGAAAGAGATGTGTGAGGAAAAGTGCAGGTAACTAGAGGATCATCTGAGAGTATGACCATGTAGCACACCAGCATTACAAAGCCACGCCGCACTAATGCTACACAAGGGGCAGAGGAAATTAACATGATCTAGGACACATGTGAAATACGCGGCGGTACAGAGGATGAAGAATGTGGAATGTTTGTGTCCGGGAATAGCACGTGAGGTGAGGCTAGGGCGCGTTGAAAAGTAGAGTGAATCACGCCAAGAAAAATGTACGTTAGGAATGAGTGATGGGGAAGTTCTGTGCATTATAACAGTGAAGGTGAAGGTTGAAGGCCGCGAGGGGTAGTGCAGTGTGGCGCGCGGGGCTATGTGAGAGTGATGTATAGAAAGTAATACAAAGGCAGATTTTTTTCTTCTTTTACTTTGAGATTTGTTTAACGCCATGCCTTTGTAAGAACGCTGGTGTATGGAGCACATCCCTTGCTGATGAGATAGGTGAGTGTTCTTAGTGGTATCTGCCCTCCAGTGCTCTCTCTTTTTAGGGTATTAGATTCTGTATGCATGAGAGAGAGAGAGAGAGAGAGAGAGAGAGAGAGAGAGAGAGAGAGAGAGAGAGAGTGTGTGTGTGTGTGTGTGTGATCCTTATATTTATAGTTAATTATTAGGATAGGACAAGAAGTAAAGGGTTCAAGCTTGATCAGTTAAATTTCAAATGGAGGGATGAATAAACTAGTTGTAAAACATGGCATTAGATGTGTAGAGTAGGCTCGGTAATCAGTGTGCAGTACAAAGTTAGTAGAAGAGAAAATTATACGGATGATCTGCGCGTGTCTGCATAAAGTATCGGCGAGTTTTATAAGTTCAGTGGAGTGAAAAGAACATGCTACGTAAAATTTCCCTTCTGCGATTATTAGGCGATATGTTTCATTTGTTTTATTTTATTTAATCACCGAATGAACGCTATGGCACAATGTCTTAATCAGCTTCTGAATATTATTTTGGGACATGAGGTGAGGGGGTGAAATGTTTGGCTTAGTATCAGACAATCAACATGAAGGAAAGATGCACCTGAAGTCTGTTGTACTCGTGTGTCCTTGAATGTTTTATCTTTACCTGTTACATTATTGATCCCCAAAATAGACACAGCTTTTCAACGTTCATTATTGTAGTCCTGCTTGTTGTACGGAACATTTACTGGTATTGTCGGTGCTTTTGTGTGTTATGAATGTGATGCATGCTGCTGCTAATCAGTAACCGCAAGTGACGTTTGGTGATTTTCATAAACTGAATTCGTTGGTGGCATTGACTTAATCATGGATGTGCTCTTCCTTCAGTCACGCGCTCAACTTGGATTCTTGTTTGTGTTTCATATGAACTTTTTTTTTTTTCCTGAGAATGTAGTCACACATTTTTGTACTTCACATTAGAAAGGTCAGAAGTTTAATTCAATTGAACTTGTGGTTGAGTTTTATGGTAATCAAGTGGTGTTTAGCAGCATTATGAAGCTTTTACGTGATTGTATAATGCTGCTCACTGAACCCAGGTGCGTGTTTGTGTTTATGTAAAAGTATTCAAGACTACCAGGCCGTAACCAAAGCAGATGAACGGGTATTACGATAATGGTTTTATTGATTTGTTTGTAATGTGTAGCCAGCCAGATCCTCTTCTTCTTTTTATTATTATTGTTATTATTATTATTATTATTATTATTATTATTATTATTATTATTATTATTATTATTATTATTATTATTATTATTATTATCATTATTATTATTCTCGTCCAACACCTCTTCCTCCTCTTCCTCCTCCTCCTCCTCCTCCTCCTCCTAATAATAATAATAATAATAATAATAATAATAATAATAATAATAATAATAATAATAATAATGATAATAATAGTAATAATGATAATGGTAATAATAATGATGGTTATAATAATAATAATAATAATAATAATAAAAATAATAATAATAATAATAATGATAATAATATTAATAGTAATAGTATTAATAATAGTAATAATAATAATAATAATAATAATAATAATAATGATATTAATATTGATAAAAACAATGATAATAATAATAATAATAATAATAATGATAAAGTTAATAGTAATGATAAATAATAATAATAATAATAATAATAATAATAATAATCTTTTTATGAAGATTCCGGCTTATAATCTCTTTGGTGAGAGAGCAAAGCGTCTCTCTCTCTCTCTCTCTCTCTCTCTCTCTCTCTCTCTCTCTCTCTCTCTCTCTCTCTCTCTCTCTCTCTCTCTCTCTCTCGTGTGTCAATGTGTTTTACTCTATTTCAGGTCTTTCCCTTTAATTGCTGTGTCTTGCCCTTGGTTATTCTGTTTATATATATATATATATATATATATATATATATATATATATATATATATATATATATATATATATATCAATATACATTGCAGCTTCACTTCGTTCCTTTTCTTTTGTCGTCTTATTTCCGCTGCCACGTTTTCAGTCGTTATTTTCAAAGCCTCTTATTTATTTGTTTATGTGTTTATTTATCTTCATATTTTCGCGTTGTGCATTTGTTGGTGTTTTTTTGTTGTCGTTACTCTTGTTGCTTTTGTTTACTTGCTCGCTTTGTGCTCTTGAGTCTTGGAGTCTTCCGACCATCCTCTGCAATGATGGTGCTGATATTTGCCAGTCTTGTTACTCTATCGTTGCTGAATATTCAAGTCTCACATCGATCACTGAAATATCTGAAGGCTTCGTTGCAATTCACTTGAAAGGAAGAATGACCATTAGCTTCCGTCTCGCGTAGGATAAGTAATCGAGCAGAACCAAAAAAGGGTGCCACGAAGATCCCGAGATTCGGAGCGCACTGCCTGTGATACCGCTTTCTCCATATCCAGGAGGCGCAGTAGACCATCTAGTCGTCGTACCCCTAGTCTTGGGTCCCCGTCCGCATGATACCCATTTCCCCATCCTCATGTCTCCTTATTTCTCCTTAGCGCTCCCATTTCCCCATCCTCCTATCTCCCTATTTCTCCTTAGCACTCCCATTTCCCCATCCTCCTATCTCCCTATTTCTCCTTAGCACTCCCATTTCCCCATCCTCCTATCTCCCTATTTCTCCTTAGCACTCCCATTTCCCATCCTCCTATCTCCCTATTTCTCCTTAGCACTCCCATTTCCCCATCCTCCTATCTCCCTATTTCTCCTTAGCGCTCCCATTTCCCCCTCCTCCTATCTCCTTATTTCTCCATAGCACTCCCATTTCCCCATCCTCCTATCTCCCTATTTCTCCTTAGCGCTCCCATCACGCAGCTAAGGGTCGTATCCGAGGAGGGACTGTCAGTTCTAGTACTTGCACGATGCTCATCTGTTGTTTCTTCCTGCATCACTTGTTGGGTTGAACGTACTTTGATCTCATTGGCCAGCTGAATGGAGCAGTGCGTAGAAATTTAGTGACTCGGTTTAATTAGATTATAGACACGCAGTTTATGTAAATGTACTTTCTTGCTAAATAACTACTCTATTTTCTGGGGATTAATTTTGTGCAGCCATTGCAGGAACTGTCTTACATTAGCATCAACTCCCTCTTCCAGGCCTCCAAACCTCCGCGCCGCTGGGGAGGAGCAGCGGCGGCGAAAGTCGGCGTTAGGATGGCGGTGTCGAAGTGCGGGCAAACGCTGTCACTTTATTTCAGTCAATACAACTTGAAGTAACTTATGAAAATAAAGAATATGAGCAATTCACCAGGCTTGCAACAGACTGTACTTCAAGCTTTTTTTTTTTTTTTTTTTCTATACGTATGCGTATGTTTATTTCTTATTACTCTATTGATATATCTTATCTGTTAATATATTGGTTCATTAATTCGCTATCCAGTTATTAGTATTTTTTTATATTCTTGCTATTAATCAATATCACTGTTTTTCTACCCTTATTTGTTTGCATGCTTCTCATTTTGTCTATATACACATGTACCTGATTTTTTTTCTCTATTCTAGTCATGTCTCTCCATTGATCACGAGGAGCCTTTGTAAATGAATGATTGTTATGAAGGAATCCATCCAAAATTCTATGGCGTCATATCCCTAACATCCTCCACGCACCTTAGCACAAGTGGTGTGTATAGAGGAATCTGCGTGGATCTGCCTGCACGTCATTTTGTACTTGCTGTCCATATGAGATTGACGCCCTAACGACTGGTCTAGCGTGGAGGGAGTAGTCACAGTGTTTGAAATGTTGTTAAACTGGAAAGTTCTTACTAAAAACTAAACAGTAAATGTGTGAGTGATGTTTTTGCAGAGCTCGGGTGCCACGCGCTGCCCGAGACGACATTCATTAAAGATATTGAAATGAGTAAAACAAAACATTTTATAATGCAAGATTGTGTATATGTTTGATTCCTTACTTTTTCTCATGAATTAATCTTATTTTTCTTTTCTTACTTGAGCTATTTTCTAATGGTTTTAAAGCTATAACGTATTTATTGTTGTTCTTTATTTTGTTTTCTCATAGTTGTGAATCTTTTCATTTATGTAAACTCCCTAGAAATTAAAAGAACAACAAGGTTCTGGTAAAAAAAAATATGTGGAACTTGTCATAGATTGAAAACTTAAAGAAAAAGAGTACTGGAAAAAGCAAGTTTGAAAGATGAGAGCGTTTGTTTTTTTAATTGCTTGAATTGGGAAACGTTTTGGTCAGATTTCAGTGACATGAGGCAAACAATGTTTATTTATTTGTTTCAACACGCATAGATTACAGTGATGTTAGACATGCATCGCGCGTGGCTAGAGGCTCTTATTACCTGTCTTTAGGATCATGTAAACTGATGTTAGGGAAACATTAAGGACTGATCCAATGTTATAATTGTTACTGTTACTCATCTTGCATCCACTTGAACACTTTAGATTTCCTCGAAAGAAAATATAGATATGAACATAGTGAAAGGATAATCCTTCCTCCCTCCCCACTCGACTACTTTGTTCTTATTTACATACATTTTCACTATAGCATTAGCCATAGTAAAGCAAGGCAAACTTCGGCTGAGATTTTTTTTCCTTGTAATTTTCTCTACCGTCCCTCATACATGACACCCAAACACCCATCCACACACTGTGTGTGTGTGTTGTGTGTGTGTGTGTGTGTGTGTGTGTGTGTGTGTGTGTGTGTGCGTGTGTTTGTAGGATTGAGGTTGAAAAATGAATACAGTGGATAGTAAGAAACATTTCATTAGCACACTTAAGGTGTTTGAATTCCCATCATGATGACGCCTCTGGCTTAAGACCATAATGTATACTTATCAAGCAAAGTTGAAAAGTAATCCGAATAATGCTGATAGATATTGCGGAACATAACAGTGTAGGGTGGAAGGAGCATGGAGCAGCGTGATGCAAAGGTGCCTTATCAATGATCCCCACCCTTCGCTCTCCCTGCATGTCTCTCTGCCCGTAGTTCAATCCTCCATGGCGCTCGGTTGACGCTTTTGTTGTGGATGGTTTAGCAGACTCTCTCAAGTACCAACCGCTGCACCTCACTACCAATTTTTCATGAATTTTCTCATAGTGAGCTGCAAACATTTATCTTTACCATCTAGATAAATTTAAGCTTTATTCAGTGTATTACGATCTAAATCTACCTATATTTTCAATCTTTTATTCTCTTTCCTTTTGGTTTGATACAGTCTGCCTTCCTCAATTTCTCCAGCTTCCAAAGCTTAGACACTTTCAAAAGAGAAGTATCAGGTTCCTTGAAAAATGTTTTCGTCTTTTCGAATATTTTTTATCTGTGGGGTAGCAACGGTAGCCAGTCTCTTGTTTGTCTTTTGTTTTCATTCAGCGCGCGTGCACACACACACACACACACACACACACACACACACACACACACACACACACACACACACACACACACACACACACACACACACACACACACACACACACACTCTCTCTCTCTCTCTCTCTCTCTCTCTCTCTCTCTCTCTCTCTCTCTCTCTCTCTCTCTCTCTCTCTCTCTCTCTCTCTCTCTCTCTCTTCTCTTCTCTTCTCTTCTCTTCTCTTCTCTTCTCTCTCTTCTCTTCTCTCTCTCTCCTCTCCTCTCCTCTCTCTCTCCTCTCCTCTCTCCTCTCCTCTCCTCTCCTCTCTCTCTCTCTCTCTCTCTCTCTCTCTCTCTCTCTCTCTCTCTCTCTCTCTCTCTCTCTCTCTCTCTCTCTCTCTCTCTCTCTCTCTCTCTCTCTCTCTCTCTCTCTCTGTGTGTGTGTGTGTGTGTGTGTGTGTGTGTGTGTGTGTGTGTGTGTGTGTGTGTGTGTGTGTGTGTGTGTACTGCTGAGAGGGTGGATGGGTGTGTAGATAGTGGGAGGACCTGCATGGAGTCTTGCGGTTCTAGTAATATGTTGTTGACAGTCAGGATTGATCATTTTTTCCTCATGTCTCTTCTACAGACAATCTCCACTGTCACACCCATAAACGTAGGTAATTTCTCCACTGCAGATCCATGTCGTGTGTGCAGTGTTGGAGGCGCAGCAATGAATGGTGTGTGTTGTAATGCTATAGCCAGTCAGAGGCTGGGAGAGGCCGCTGCTCAGGCCCGCCACTCAGGACTGGCACCTGACCCTCGCCCTTGTCCACCTGAATTATAACTTGTCGGTCTATCTGTGTTAAGTTATTTCTCAACATTTAAAGCTGAGAATTCAGTCGTAACGCAGGTTAATTTCTTATAGTTAGTGGGAGTATTGTGCTTTGTGACACAGAATGGTTATCAATAAATATTCTGCACAAAGCGTGTGTACGTCATTCTCAATCGTTCCTTCCTCCTCCGCGTTGATTGGAATGACTGTCACAAAGGAATCATTCGGTGATGAGTCGCCAGCCCATCTACTCCTCTCAGCTCCTCCTTTTCTCCTCACAAAAACTCCTCCGAACAATTTACTTCCATTTTCTATCACTTCCCCTCTCGTACATTGTGTGAGTGCAAGGTGCCGGGCAGCATGACTCGATGGGACACGGCGGCGAGGAGCATTAGTACATTGCTTTGTATTTTTGGTGCTGAGCGCCCTGACGTCACTCTTTAAGGTTACATACGCTCAGGCAGCCGGACAGCCCGTATGTTAGTATGTGATCATGTGATTGGGAAATAATATTTGTAGAAATGTTCTTGCCCTGGTGAGGCTGTGTCTCACCATCCTGCTGCAGCTCACTCCGAGACTCCTCAACCTGCAACTTTCTTGGTGCGGTAACTCTGCTGTACATCGCGCGATTCTTTCAAATAACATCGAGGATGAATGAGTTTAGTGACAATGTTTTAAGAAAACACTACATACACTTGGGTTTTGTTATGTCCCTTGAACGACGGACCATTTTGTGGAGTGAGGGGGCCGCTGTTGTTGTTTGTCCGCCTCCAGCACGTGTGAGGGAAGGGTCGTCAACACGGCGTGACCGGCAAGTCGTGGTAAGGTATTTTTTGCTTTACTTTTTTTTTTTTTTTACAGTTTAGGGGTATTTTTAGCTGTAGTAGTTTGTATAATGTTGATGTTGTGGTCAGAGAGATCTGCATTATTTATGTATCTAACTGTCGGTGTATTAATTATAATCTTTGTGTGTGTGTGTGTGTGTGTGTGTTGTGTAGACTGGCCAGGGAGGATGTCCGCATATTCCACGTGGTAGACACAGCACAGCAGCAGTGGGAGGCACGCTCGCCATAAATACACCCTGCAGTGATCGGTCAGTGCGCCTCACGGTCAGTCAGTCCATCAATGCGACACTCGCTGCCTCAGATGTGCAGCTTCACCTCCTGCCCCTGGGCACAGCCTCTCCTCGCAGCATTGGCAAGGAGAAAAAAATAAGCCTGTTTCCCATGAAAACACGTTAATTGTTTGGAAACGGGATAGGGTTGGGATGCAGAAAACGGGTGGAAGTGAGTTGGAAATACACAGGGAGGCATGTTGGTGAGGCTGCGAGTGTTCCCTGCGTTGCTGGAGAAACACAGGAAAGAAATTCTGCCATCGGTCTGTAAAACTTTTGTCTGGGGGATTGTGCTGAATGATATATATATTTTTTTTCATTTGTTCGAAAGGAATGAACTTAAAATGACCATGCGAGTTTTGCGATGAAGGATTAAAATTCATCTTTATAGATTTCCTTTCAAAGAGAACACTGTTCACATATTTATGCCTTAAAGAAAAGAAAATATGTAACTCAGCAAATACCCACCAGTCGATAACCTGGACGCCAAAAGACTAACATCCTCCTCCCTTGAAAAAAAGAAAAGAAAAAGAAATAGTAAAAACTGTCAAAGTCTTTCGCTTTGGAGAAGAAACACGTAAAAATTTTTACCTCCACAGCGAACAGTCAACGACATCCATTACATTCTCTCTCTCATCTCCTCAGTGCCTTGCTTCCCCTGCCAAGCCTGCTCCCTCTGCCTACACTCCTTGCTGTCACGCCCTCTCCGCTTTCTCCTTCATCCTCTCTCCCTACCTCGTGCCTTTCCATGCGTCGCCCGCTATTCCCTCCTCCACTTCCCTTTGCTTTCCTCTTCCCATCCCGCCATGTCCCTTTGCTCTCCTCCGCCACACCCACTCCTGCCACTCTTCTCCTCTGCCCTGTTCCCGCCTCCTGCATCGGGCCGAGAGCGGGACTTCCTCTCTGGGCCCGTCGTCACGCTGCCCATAACAGCAACACTTCCAGAGGATAATAGTCTTGCGTTTCCTCTGTGAAGTCGTGGGTTGGCTGGCGTACGATGGATCTCTCTCTCTCTCTCTCTCTCTCTCTCTCTCTCTCTCTCTCTCTCTCTCTCTCTCTCTCTCTCTCTCTCTCTCTCTCTCTCTCTCTCTCTCTCTCTCTCTCTCTCTCTCTCTCTCTCTCTCTCTCTCTCTCTCTCTCTCTCTCTCTCTCTCTCTCTCTCTCTCTCTCTCTCTCTCTCTCTCTCTCTCTCTCTCTCTCTCTCTCTCTCTCTCTCTCTCTCTCTCTCTCTCTCTCTCTCTCTCTCTCTCTCTCTCTCTCTCTCTCTCTCTCTCTCTCTCTCTCTCTCTCTCTCTCTCTCTCTCTCTCTCTCTCTCTCTCTCTCTCTCTCTCTCTCTCTCTCTCTCTCTCTCTCTCTCTCTCTCTCTCTCTCTCTCTCTCTCTCTCTCTCTCTCTCTCTCTCTCTCTCTCTCTCTCTCTCTCTCTCTCTCTCTCTCTCTCTCTCTCTCTCTCTCTCTCTCTCTCTCTCTCTCTCTCTCTCTCTCTCTCTCTCTCTCTCTCTCTCTCTCTCTCTCTCTCTCTCTCTCTCTCTCTCTCTCTCTCTCTCTCTCTCTCTCTCTCTCTCTCTCTCTCTCTCTCTCTCTCTCTCTCTCTCTCTCTCTCTCTCTCTCTCTCTCTCTCTCTCTCTCTCTCTCTCTCTCTCTCTCTCTCTCTCTCTCTCTCTCTCTCTCTCTCTCTCTCTCTCTCTCTCTCTCTCTCTCTCTCTCTCTCTCTCTCTCTCTCTCTCTCTCTCTCTCTCTCTCTCTCTCTCTCTCTCTCTCTCTCTCTCTCTCTCTCTCTCTCTCTCTCTCTCTCTCTCTCTCTCTCTCTCTCTCTCTCTCTCTCTCTCTCTCTCTCTCTCTCTCTCTCTCTCTCTCTCTCTCTCTCTCTCTCTCTCTCTCTCTCTCTCTCTCTCTCTCTCTCTCTCTCTCTCTCTCTCTCTCTCTCTCTCTCTCTCTCTCTCTCTCTCTCTCTCTCTCTCTCTCTCTCTCTCTCTCTCTCTCTCTCTCTCTCTATTCTGTCCATCTCTCTAACGCAAGAGTTAACCAGTACTCTCAATCATACATAGCTTTCTCAGATAAACTCTGGAACTCCCTGCCTGCTTCTGTATTTTCCTCTCCCTTCGGCTTGACTTTTTTTTTCAGAGGGAGATTTCAAGACATTTGTTCCTTGATTTTGGCTAATTTCTCACTACTTTTTAAGGGAACCACCACGTCAAATAGGCCCGCTTTTTAATATTTTGTTGCCTTTGACTGGCTTCCCTCCTGCATAAACACTCACACACACACACACACACACACACACACACACACACACACACACACACACACACACACACACACACACACACTCACACTCACACACACACACACACGTGTTTCTTTTTTCATCACCCTCATAATTATCATCATCCTCACCTTCATCCTATTTTTTTCCTTCTCCTATTCTTCTCTCTCTCTCTCTCTCTCTCTCTCTCTCTCTCTCTCTCTCTCTCTCTCTCTCTCTCTCTCTCTCTCTCTCTCTCTCTCTCATTATATGGTTAGGAAACTTTCGCCATCTCAACAACCCACCAATCCTCGGGTCGTGGCCACCTCGCATGGCACACAATCGTTTCCTTGGTGCAGTGGTGTTCTCTTTGGTCCCTGTGACGTCCCTTGGGGAACATGGAGCAAGTTAAGCAAGTGTGGTCAGTGGCTGGTGTCAGCACATCCGTTGTATCTGCCGCACGACACACCTCTGGAAAAAAAAGAAAAAGAAAAAAAGAAAGCGTATCATCAATGTCTCCTGGCTTTAGATCCTTAAAACTGAAATCTTGTTCTGAAAATCTACAACAGCTCATGCATGGTGAAATAGCTGCGAGGGAAGTACGTAAATGCCTGCTCCACATACGACTAGTGTGGCGTACTACCAGGTATCGGTGTATCATTTTCATTGTTATTTGACGCCACCTCACTGCCTCAAGAGTCCAGTCCAGTCCAGTGCCTCGGAGACAACACTGCAGGAACGTAAAGTAAAGTAAAGTGTGAAATCATTTGCCTGACTGGTCACAAACATGCGAAAAGGTCGCGCTCGTTTGTACTGCATTTTATCCATTATATCGAAAAGTTCTCCTCAACTGTTGCACGAGGAAGGCTCTGCGACGGGATCTGAGACGTTGTGGAAATGTTATTTTTGTACAGAATTTTTACTTTGAAAATGTTGGTATTGAAAATATTTTGTGACATTTAGAAGCCATTTTGTTTCTATCAAGAATTGCTTAATCTTAAATGCTTCTGTCAGTAAACTATATCTGTTTCTAGTTTGTACGTATTTCAGTCATAACTCAATTTTGTAATATTCTTTTGTTTTCATCTGTCATCCGCTTTTCTTTCATTGACAAAACATTTCCCTCACCGTGCATTCATTCAGCGCTGAGGTGATTATCTGCCTGTGCTTTATGGATTTAAAGTAGCTTTCATAAGGTTCAGATGAGGCAACGGGGCTCATACTGTGCAGCCTCACCTCAGCCTGCCGATACACACGTCATGGTGGACAACCGATCATGATGTTGCTTTTCTGATTGACACTTGGCGCTCTCTCTCTCTCTCTCTCTCTCTCTCTCTCTCTCTCTCTCTCTCTCTCTCTCTCTCTCTCTCTCTCTCTCTCTCTCTCTCTCTCTCTCTCTCTCTCTCTCTCTCTCTTTTCCTCATTATCTTGCAGTGACGCACCACTTCCCAA
The DNA here is from genome assembly GCF_017591435.1 of Portunus trituberculatus. Taxonomy (NCBI): domain Eukaryota; kingdom Metazoa; phylum Arthropoda; class Malacostraca; order Decapoda; family Portunidae; genus Portunus; species Portunus trituberculatus. Next base: position 1,667,091 of record NC_059296.1, read on the forward strand.
CACAACTCATTGACAAACATGATAGTGTTAATAATTACATGCTTCTCCCCTTCCCGAGTTACCGCTGCTCACTCTTAACACACAGCTCTTCCCACGCCAGCCTTCCTTATGTACTATGTTATATCTCTTTTATGTCACTTACTACGACATTTGCCCTCTTTATCTTCCCCTTCATGACATCCGGTGGCTTTGTAAAGGCAATATATCAAAGTAACTCTTCATGGAGCAGAAAGAAATGAATTGTGTGCTGACGTGTTTGGGGTTGCTGTCTCATCGTCTTCCACCTTGTTTTGTTTCGAGTGTGTGTTAGTAGAGTGAAGCGATATTGTTGTTATTGTTGCTGTTGTTGTTGTTTATGTTGTTTTGGGTTCTTGTCTTTTGGTCTTTTTCTTTTCCTTTCTTTTTTTTCTTCTTCTTCTTTCTCTTTCTTTTCTTCTTCTTCTTCTTCTTATTATTATTATTATTATTATTATTATTATTATTATTATTATTATTATTATTATTATTATTATTATTATTATTATTATTATTATTATTATTATTATTTATTTATTTATTTATTATAGAATTTGATAACTATAGTTTATACTGCTATTATTTTTGCTGTTACTACTACTACTACTACTACTACTACTACTACTACTACTACTACTGCAATGGTTATTATTATTGATGTTTTTATTGTAGTTTTCCTTGACACTGAACGCTGAAATACACACACACACACACACACACACACACACACACACACACACACACACACACACACACACACACACACACACACACACACACACACACACACACACACACACACACACTTGTACCAGTGACTGGGATACAACAGCCTGTGTGTTGCTTTGCTCTGCTGTAAGTCAATTTATATTTTGTTTAGTGTTGCGCAGAAAAATGAACGCCAGCATTTACGGCTTTAGTCAGGATTAGATGAGTTTGATGTTACGGTTTGTGATAATATTGTATTGTATAAGAGAGAGAGAGAGAGAGAGAGAGAGAGAGAGAGAGAGAGAGAGAGAGAGAGGGGGATAACAGTAACAGTATTTGTAAAAAGTATTTCGGTGTTATAGAATGTGTTTCCGTTGTACGGATAATAACATGGACGTGACATGATAACACAGAGGCATTTCTAGTTCAATTTTCTACAAAGTATACTAGAACTACTGCCAGGTATTGTTATTGTTGCAGATATCGAGGAAAGACACTGACATGCACGTAGAAAGAATCATTGTCTGTGAACCTAATATATATATATATATATATATATATATATATATATATATATATATATATATATATATATATATATATATATATATATATATATATATATATATAGAATGCACGGCATGCAGAGAAAACAACAACAGTGGTTTCCATGCACTCATTTAATGTATTTTTGTTTTGTACGTACTGTTTATAACTTAAATTCTTCGTTTTTTTTGCGAGATAACTCTCAGGGCGGTCCACAGTCACAGTATGAGTAAGCCAAGCAAGGTCTGTTCTTGTATAATATGGTGAACTCATTCTTATATTGGTGACGCACTGTAACAACAGGTACCAATCGCTGGGAGTGGGTTCGTGTTTGGACAGGGATTCATTGACTTCATAGGAACTAAAACGCCCGACACAGGGACTTTGGATATGTGATTGCGAGCCTGCGGTGCCGCTGTATGGTGGCGGGGTTTCAGTACCGGACAGAGTTGTTACAGGTCCCGGTGATGGGGTACATTTGTTGTACCAGAGCCGGGACCCAGCGTGCCGGTGTCTGGGAGCAGCGATCCACTGTCCGAGTCTTCGTTAGTGAGAAGGATCTGTGCGAGGCGATCATGTTAAATGATGTGTTTATGATTAATGGAATTCATTTATATTATAATGAAGTGAACACCTGTACGGTGGCTCCATTTGTCGCGTCAGTGCTCACGCTCGTATTGGCTGATGCCATTATCCTGACTCGCCTGTAGCGGGCTGGGTACACCATTTGTCAAGTCATTAAATTTATTTTTGTCTATTTATTCATAATTAGGTGTGGGTTGAAAATAGTTGTTCTGTCAGTCATGTAAGACAAGCCCCACCAACCTGCCACACCGCCCCGCTCTGCCCCATCCGCACCGCTCCTCCAGTTTCTATCTCAGCCCAATGCACTCAGCGTTGTCCAGCGTTCGCCCGCTTCTGCATCCTGGTGGTATCCTGTACTTTCCCACCCCCGGGAACTGCCACACTGCATTCATCCCACCTTGACCCGCACCTAGCACATGCTCGCTCTTCCACACGCCTCTCAGTAAAGCATCTGTCGGAATCAGTGTACTTGGCACATTAATTATGATATGGTTAAATGTAACATCAGTACGGAGCGTTTAATCGTAATTGTGTTTGTGAATAATATCTTTGTTCTGTCAGTGATGACTCCATTTGATCTTTTTCTTCTATTGGAAAACTGCATTATTTACCAACATCAGCACCAACAGTGCCACTCACATCAGCACATACAGTACACCAGCATCAGCACCAGCATCAGCACCAGCATCAGCACCAGCGCCGCGAGTTAGTATCACCAGAGGGACTCAATGAGGTTAATTTTTGTCAGCAGATATTTCTACTGACCTGGCTGTGTGTCCACTGGGAGGAGCAGCAACGGCCTGTGCTGGTGTCTAGAGTGAGTGCTTTCTATACCTGTTTCCCTGCTCGTCTTGTTGCTTTCACTTTACCAACCAGTATCTTTGGCTCCTTCGCTAAGTATTACGCCAGAGTGACGATGTATGTTGCCTGCATTGTCATTATTTTGAAAAATTACCATCAAGAACAATCATTGGTTTATCCAAAATAATTTTTTGATCCACTCACTACAATGGATCTCCAGTTATACGACAACCGTTCGTGCTCCATAATTTATTTTAGGTTTATTCCCTAATAGCTGCGATAATGGAAAATGGAGTAATTGGCTGATAATTACCGAGCAACGATTTATTGCCTGTGTTACAAAGGCGCAGCGTTGGCTGGCTTTGTTAGAGCTGGTGTCGCGTCACACCAAGAGGCAGAAGAGTGCTGCTGCCGCCGTCGCTCCTGTCTGATGCGCGATGTCTGGCGTGATGTGCACGGTCTGAAGGTAAAGTGAAATGTAGTAGGGCGGCACAAGTAGCACAGTGCCGCTGCTCTTCTTTCCACGGAAAGCAGTAATGTGACTTGACAGACGGTAATGAGTATTGGAATACAAACTCCCTATCTTTATAAGTGTATTGCAGATGTATTTCGTCACTTAATCCATTTCATTACCTCTTCTCGAGACGCGCAAGGCCTTGTGCAACGTTGTGATGCAAAACGAATTCCTTAAATTAAAATTAATTTTATAGAATTGGCACCACCGATGGTTCAGTCTTCCATTGTCTTCATGAAGTTAGAGATAAAGATGGTGTGCGTGACTGGCGAGCAAGTTATGCAAAGTAGTCGATCATGTAAGAAAAAATAATATTGTCATTAGCAAAACAGTATACGTGGCTTCATTGCTCTAAAATCCTCCATGCCTAGTGTGTTTCCTTGCGTATAATCTAGATATTCACGGCAGTGAGAGAGGCTCTTCTCCTTTAAAACGTTATATAAAAGGCACCAGATAATAAGCTAAAAAAAAAAAAAAAAAATAAACTTAGTTCCCGGCTGGCCAGATTAACGGGCGGTGGCAGAGGTAAGCTTGGCCGGGTGAATGGTGACAGTGCTCGGAATTATCGACAGCCTGGCGTGAATAGTTTGTTATGTAGGGAAAAGAATGGCGTTGAAATAAATTACTCAGTTCATTTACTTGTATAGGTGCGAGTAGCGGTGCAGCGTGTGGCGAGCTGTGCTGTGCGGAAACACTGCAAGGCCTCAGGCAGTCTCATCCTGTGAAAGTCACCATTTACCCCTTGCCTCGACAAGAGTGAAAGGCCTTCCCGGTCTGGAATGTCAAAAAAGCTTAATATTGAAGTGTGTGTGTGTGTGTGTGTGTGTGTGTGTGTGTGTGTGTGTGTGTGTGTGTGTGTGTGTGTGTGTGTGTGTGTGTGTGTGTGTGTACATGCATGAGAGAGAGAGAGAGAGAGAGAGAGAGAGAGAGAGAGAGAGAGAGAGAGAGAGAGAGAGAGAGAGAGAGAGAGAGAGAGAGAGAGAGATTTTAGTTAGATAAAAGAACAGAGGGTCGTGTACAAAAGAAGGACGGGAAAAAATATGGATTGGAAATGCCTTGTCCCTTTAAACTCTCATCTTACTCGACGGACTAGTGGGCCACGACGTGTTCGAACGTGTCTAATGTTTCTTGCACCTAACACAGTCCATGCTAGCAGCGGCACACCCCTCCCAATATACCCCGGTCGTTAGTGATGCAGCATTTATCGCACTCGTGTTTCGATCACTGTGTTTATCTTCTCCCCAGCACACAGCCAAGTACTTCCCGTCAGCCACCTGCACTTTACGCCTGGATTAGAGGGATGCAAAGGAAAAAATGGGAAATAAAAGGGAAAAATGCTTGTGCGTACCAGCTTCTCCCACCCCTCCATAAATCCTCGGTGCCTCCCCTCCTCAAAGTTACTCTCCCCTCCCAAACTTTCCTAATTCTCTTCACAGCTTTCATTTATCTCCCTGCGGCGCCCTTGATGTCCACTACTTACCGGCTCCTTATCTGCGCTCCTTCCGCCCCTGAGTGATGCGCGCCGTGCCGGGAAGAAGAGGCATTCATCGTGCAGTCTGATCTCCCCCTTCCTCTCCCCGCCCCCATTCTCCTGGGCGGTACCCGGCATGAAAAATTAACTCTAGGCTTGTCCCTCCATAACTCTTCCTTCCTTTCCATCGTTCATAGATCCTTTGGTTATTCTATTCCTAGTAATGTCGAGTTGAGCCTTTTCGGCGTGTCGCCATCGATGTCTTGTTCAAATGTAATGAAGTCCATTAAGTGGGTGACTCGGCGGCTAAAAGTTGACTCCCATCCGAACATTGCATGGTCGTGACGTTGTACCGTTCATCAAGAGTTTTCACCGCTCCAACAGCACCGCCAAGTGCAGACAGTTCCAGAGTTTACTGGAGAAAGAGATGAATAATTGAGAATACTAGTTAACTCTTGCATTATAGAGGTGGACAGAATAGTGATGCAGCGAAGCCGCGGGTAAATGGATGCGAAGGGTACTCGTCTTACCATTGAGCACACTCTGAAACCTTCCCTCTCGCCTGGCTCCACATCAACTGCCGGTACTAGTGCGCCGTGTTGTTGTTATCTTTCTAACGGGTCTGCTCATATTCACATCATTCCTCTGACTTCAGCATGTCCCGTGGCTCTGACTGCTATCGAAAATTACTTAATTGAATGAAAAGTTTTGTCCTGTTGACCAGCTTCAGGCAGACTATTGTTACGTTGATCGTGTAGATTTAATTTTACTCAATGTTACATTGAGAAAGGTACTAGAAATAGTATGACTTGAAGGATCGAGCTGAATTTTTAAAAGATGATTCCATCCCTCATGACACACACAATTAGCAGCCCGAGATCCACAACGAGACACGCGGGAAAATTATGACTTGATCGCTTTAGGTTTGTGAACCATTTTTCTTCTTAAAGTTTGTAAAGTTCCCCCTCCATCCTTTCCCCTGGTACCCTGCAGCGCCTCATAGGGGGCGTCTTCCCCTCCTTGGGAATATATTTTCACACTGGTGCGCACCCTTGCCCCTCCACAGCACCACGCCCCTCACACTGTCCGTCGGCTCCCACTCTCTCTTCCAGTCAGCAGAATCCCCTCCCACATACCCTGCTGCATTAGTCCTTCTTCTGCAGTAACTCCTTGATGCAGCAGAGCACTACCATGCTGCCCTGCCACCCTGCATCCTGCCGCCCTGCCAGCCGTCACCATAACCTCTCGTATTGGTGCCATCCCCTACCTCCCCTTTTAAAGACCAGCACGTCCCCGTTACCATAGTGGTGTCTCCCTGCCCCTTCCCTCCAGCCAACACTCCCCTCGCCTTACAGCAGTGCATCCAAAGCGTCTCACCGCCAGTTACCACCACTCCAGCGCCGCTTTCGTGCCACTGTTCCGGTCGGCACAAGGCGAAGGCAGCTAAATGGTTTAAATTCTTGCCACTTTTTCACTCGCTTGGGCTCACACAGGGTGCGCCCATTCCCAGCTTCCCCTCGCTCCCTCCCTCGTGTAACTGAATATATGCGTAGCGGCCCTTGTCTCCCCCCGCCCTTCACCGCCCCGGTGTAGCTGCTCCCTGGCCGACTTCACACAGGCCTCTGATAATCGTCTTTTCCACCAATAAAAGTTTCTCGCTCTATTTTCTGTGAACGAGGAACGCACCGTTTATATATATATTCATCTGTTTTTGTATTTATCTCTACATATATATTTGCAGTTCAACTTTTTGGTCTGTGTATATTATTGGTGCGGCTTTTTTTTTTTTATTTATTATTTTTCCCTGTGCCGCACCCTCGCCCACCTATCCTGTTTCCGCTGCTCCCTGCTGCAGAATTTCCATTGAGCTTCTCTCCCTCGCCAGCTCTCCATGTCATTTCTATAGAACACTTGGCGGTTTTTGTGTGTTTCCTTTACTTTTACTTTCACACACACACACACACACACACACACACACACACACACACACACACACACACACACACACACACACACACACACACACACACACACACACACACACACACACACACACACACACACACGGAGAAGGGGAAAAGGCAGCCTCATGTGTTAACCAAGACAAGATCTTTACACCAACCCATCAAGGTAGACCTTTAAATATGTAGGCCTCAACATATATTTTCCTAATGGAATAAGACTGGACTAAATTTAATCTGATTTGTAACGTCAACGAACTGATCACATAGTGTATCTGAAGAATATTGTTTTAAAGTTGATAATTTATAAATGCGTGGAGTTACAGGAAGAGTCACCGCAATAAATACAAGAAAAGATTCGCTACTAGCCATTCCCACAAGGCCCTCGCTGCACCGCCAGGAAAGGGATGAGGAACGCACGCTTGAAGGCGACACATTCTTCTTGTGATGGTGAAGTTCCCATGAGAAGCAGGTGTGGTGAGGCTGCACTAGCTCGCCCACCTGATATAAACATACCAGACAGAGGTGTTTATGGGCGCGAGGTAAAAGTTTTGGTCTCACCCGCGAAAAGCTGCTGAAATAAATACTGAAATGTTTGTTTATAAATCTGCACTTTAAGGCAACTTTTAGCTTGGGGACAACGTGGGGCGGAGAAGCTATTTCTAATACCTGACTGTAAATATTTTGGAGGGGAAAGAAGAGCATAGAAGTGAGGACGCACGAGTCATTTTTAGTAGTAAATAGATAAATGTTACAGCCGAAGTGAAAAATATGGATATAGTTTCTTGTACACTGACCCACACATGCCTGATGGGTCGTGCAGTACATACAACCCGCGCTCTCCATTTGAGCACAGCAGGCAGTGCGCGGCACCTGTAGCAGCACACCTTTGGCTCCCCTCCTTACTTAGTGGTAAGCGTCGGTATAGTGGATAACCCTCCGGGATCCATAAGCCTCTCTGCCCTGGAAAAAGAGAAGCAGGTGTTCTCCTCAGGGAAGCGCCTTGTGCCGTGTGGTGCTGGCTGGTTGGCGTGCCCTCCTGTAATGGTTGCACCACCTCACTTTAAAGTCGCCACTCTAATATTTATGTCCTTGTAGTATATAACCGTTTTATGTTATTTGCTGCTTCTATTTTTCATAATACTCATAAACCTTCTCTTTTAAGTTCTACCCATTCACTGTTGTTCATTCTGCTGTAATGAAAGCTCGGCGCTGCGAGAGCCTACTGTAGATGTCTCGGCGACCTGTTGGTAATACGTATCCGATCACTTCATTATTCTTAAGCTTCTCTATGTTCCGAAGGAGGGAGGAGCTTCCTTAATGTTCATCCCCTGGAGTCTTTGCAACTTCGTCTATAAGTCTGCAAGTTAAAGGGAAGCTGCAGTAGACATTTTATGGCCTTGTTCCGTTGTTCCTGGGGTGGCTGGCTCCAGTGCTGTCCTTGCTGATTGGCTGGTAAATTAGTAAAACAACTCATTCGCTCAGTGTTCATCGTATTGTGTTCTGCTGGGCTGCATTGTGTTTTATTGGATACATTGCGATACGTATTATATCATGAATTTTGAAGGATATGTAAATAATACATAGGGAAGGGAGAAAACATAGGTTTTTGGAATACGAGTAGCTGAGAAGGTAGACCGGAGCGCCCAAGGTTCCCGAGACCTGTCAAAATCTGGAGAGAGTGGCATGAAGGAATGAGTACTCGCCGCTTAGCATTACTGCAGCGCCCGAGTTCGAATCCTTGCCAAACCTAGTCGCCCGGTGGGAGATGTAGCATTCTCCCTAGTTAGCCCTAGCGGTGTCATATGACCAAATCTGTTGCGGCACCTAATGGAATAATTCCTTTTTTTACTCTGGGGAAATGCATGCACTTCACTACTACAGAAGGAAGAGTTGGTGACGCAAGTAGCCTCTGGCTCCGCTGTGTTTAGTCTCACCGTGTGTGTTGAAAGAGTAACTCAGTGGAGCTCCATCAGTACCTCCCTTGACCGTCGCCTCTACTCCCATTGTGTCCCCTTTGTCTTTCTCTCCGTTTGTCTTGGTTTTAGAATGGTTGCCACTCTTCCTACCCTCTCGCTCAGTGGTTTGTGCATCCTTCCTTCCTTCCTTCCTTCCTTCCTTTCTTCTCTCTTTCTTTCTTTCTTCCCTCCCTTCTTCCTTCCTTCTCTCTTTCCTGACCATTGCCCTTATCCTTAAAGTTACCAAGCCCATGACTACCCACCACGCTACTGCAGACCCTGTGCTCCTCTGCAGGGTTGTCTGTCTGCACTCTCTCTCTCTCTCTCTCTCTCTCTCTCTCTCTCTCTCTCTCTCTCTCTCTCTCTCTCTCTCTCTCTCTCTCTCTCTCTCTCTCTCTCTCTCTCTCTCTCTCTCTCTCTCTCTCTCTCTCTCTCTCTCTCTCTCTCTCTCTCTCTCTCTCTCTCTCTCTCTCTCTCTCTCTCTCTCTCTCTCTCTCTCTCTCTCTCTCTCTCTCTCTCTCTCTCTCTCTCTCTCTCTCTCTCTCTCTCTCTCTCTCTCTCTCTCTCTCTCTCTCTCTCTCTCTCTCTCTCTCTCTCTCTCTCTCTCTCTCTCTCTCTCTCTCTCTCTCTCTCTCTCTCTCTCTCTCTCTCTCTCTCTCTCTCTCTCTCTCTCTCTCTCTCTCTCTCTCTCTCTCTCTCTCTCTCTCTCTCTCTCTCTCTCTCTCTCTCTCTCTCTCTCTCTCTCTCTCTCTCTCTCTCTCTCTCTCTCTCTCTCTCTCTCTCTCTCTCTCTCTCTCTCTCTCTCTCTCTCTCTCTCTCTCTCTCTCTCTCTCTCTCTCTCTCTCTCTCTCTCTCTCTCTCTCTCTCTCTCTCTCTCTCTCTCTCTCTCTCTCTCTCTCTCTCTCTCTCTCTCTCTCTCTCTCTCTCTCTCTCTCTCTCTCTCTCTCTCTCTCTCTCTCTCTCTCTCTCTCTCTCTCACACACACACACACACACACACACACACACACACACACACACACACACACACACACATGTACTCCTCTTTTTCAGTTCAGTGTAGCTAACGCGGCCGTCAATGACTTACAAAAGGATGCATTTATTCCAGTGCTTGTTAATTTATATAATTGGATGATTCCCTTACTTGTGTGGGATGTGTGGAAGTGCTCTCGTTAATAATGTGCGTGAAGGGAGAGGAGGGAGGGAAGCGGGGAGGGGGTGTTTCAATGTGTGCCTTTGCTTACATTTACTACAAAATCTAATGAATTTTAAATGAACAAATTTTGCATTCCTTTTATGTCAATATGCTACCAATTGATGTTTGTTTCGTATTTGAGAAGAGTTGCCGAAGGAAGCGCTCCTCAACTCAGAGCACTGCAAGCTACTGTGTGTGTGTGTGTGTGTGTTTCACTGTTTGATCTGCTGCAGTCTCTGACGAGACAGCCAGACGTTACCCTACGGAACGAGCTCAGAGCTCATTATTTCCGATCTTCGGATAGGCCTGAGACCAGGCACACACCACACACCGGGACAACAAGGTCACAACTCCTCGATTTACATCCCGTACCTACTCACTGCTAGGTGAACAGGGCTACACGTGAAAGGAGACACACCCAAATATCTCCACCCGGCCGGGGAATCGAACCTCGGTCCTCTGGCTTGTGAAGCCAGCGCTCTAACCACTGAGCTACCGGGCGTGTGTGTATGTGTGTGTGTGTGTGTGTGTGTGTGTGTGTGTGTGAGAGAGAGAGAGAGAGAGAGAGAGAGAGAGAGAGAGAGAGAGAGAGAGAGAGAGAGAGAGACTTTTATTTATGATTTACTGATATTCAGAAACAAATGGGAAGAACAAAATTAACACGTATTTTCATGGTTGTGAATGCTTTGCTTAGTTAAGGAAGATCATTTGTGTGAAGACAGTGCTATTAAGTCAAATAGTGTGCTGTTGTCTTTTCTTCTCAGTTTTACTTTATTCTGTCGTTTATTAACGCATTCATTATTTAGTGTTGGTATGAGAAATGTATGCATGTTTCTGAAAAATTAATCCATGCCTGTGTTCCTTGCTTGTACACAGATGTGAAGTGTCGACTTAGATGTTTGTCATTATTTGGTTCAGTGACTGGTTTTATTTACAATGCTGCAGAGGGGAGCGAGGGCATTGACACCGACAGGGACGATGAGGCGTGGGGCGCTTGCTTCCTTACATGCCATGGCCACATGCTGCCAATTTGTGTTTATTGAGGAACAAGAAGCTAAGGGACATCCACACAGCCCTTGCCGCAGTGTAGTTTTAGCCTAATTGCATATCATGATTTCACTTCACGAGTGACAAAAGAGATATTGAAAGCACCCTCGCCGACACACACAACTTGAAGCAGGAAGGAGAGGAAGAACATAGATTAATGTTTCACCTATTAACAAACTATAGATTGGGTCACAAATAAGAGATATTAGCAGACATCCTTCCTCGTTGATGTGTCGTGGAGTTGAGCCTAATGATGACAATGAATGGTGACACAGACTTGCTTTATGAAGTTTTCCTCATTTATTTATTTATTTTTTACTGGAGTCCTTTGTAGCAATAGGAAACGATTTTTGTTTGAATTAAATGAAATTAGATATTCTTGGTGAGTTATGACCCAAGTAACGTTTGAAAATAGTTATTCGGAAGGAAAATATAGACATGTCTTACTTGTTGTTTGTCACTTTTTGTAACATTAATTATAGAATTGTTTTGATCGGAAAGATAAAGACATGGAAAGCAGATTACTGCGGGGCCTTTTTGGGAAAATTCGAAAAATTTGGGTCAACTGCTAATCTTCTTTTCCTAATAATTCATAGATATATTTGATTGTTCCATTCCTCTGTCACACTTCCTCCTAAAAACCATGCAGAGTTCGTCCTCTCATCTCCTTTTGTCGTGTACTCTCAACCAGTCTTAATTCTTGATAAAACGCCTTTGTTTTCTTGCATTACGTTCGTGGCCCTATTCACCTCAAACGTGCATGTCCTTGCCCAGTGAGACTATGAGGCTGAGTCGTCTCCCCAAGAAAATACTAAAAGAATAAACCTTTGGATGAAACAAAGCCACTCACAGTTCCAAACTTTGACTAATAAAGGTCACATAATTCACGCGGCGGTTTATCATCCCAAGTAGCCGGAAGAGAGAGAGAGAGAGAGAGAGAGAGAGAGAGAGAGAGAGAGAGAGAGAGACATAGTGAAGAGAGCTATAGGAGAGAAGTGGGAAGGGAGAGGGAGGAAAACTTGAGTCGAGGGTAGGGGGAAAGAACGGGCGGTGGATGCGGGGAAGAGGATCCTGGTTGATTGGAAGAGGGAGAAGACGCGGACGATAACTTCCATGATAATGAACTCATTCATTATCAGAGTGGACGGATTTCTACGGTGCTACACGCGGACATCAGTGGCGGGGAGGGGGAACTTTGCCGATAAAGGAGATTGATGTTATCGATGAAATACTGATGTTAGGGGACGGTCAGGGGTGACTGGGATGTTGGAGGCGAGAAGTGAGCGCCTGGAGACAAAGGAAGAGCGGGAGGATCAGGAGATTAAAACGAAATGAAATTGTTTTTGGCGGCAAAGGAGAAGTTTAAGGAAGTGACAGGAAGGAAAGAAGGGAGGACGAGGTGCTCCTGGGAACTGCTACTCATGCAGGGTGGTGAGGAACATGATATGAGAGAGAGAGAGAGAGAGAGAGAGAGAGAGAGAGAGAGAGAGAGAGAGAAATGCAATACGGGAAGATTACCGAATAATAATATGTGCTTTTATTGGCATTCAAAAAAGAATCATCTGTATTTTTTGTATGAAATGCGTGAGTAACATGGTGTCGTGTTCCGCACGGAAGATTTGCCACATTAAGTTGCGTCAGCGTCAGTGTTGTTGTTTTGTCTGTGGCAAAGACAAAGGGATGAATAACTTTGCCTCGTGTAGCGTCATACGGGATCGGGCGCCATCACGCGGACCTAATTCTAATCACATTAACTTATTCTAAACAAAAGCAGCGTAACATAATTAGTGAAAGGAGGCGTGTGAACCAGGGTCTACTCGGTATCAGTGTTGTCCACCCGAGCTGTGGCAGAGCCATACAAGTTGCGTGGCTCCTCCGACCAGTGAGGCAGAACCTTGCCTGATATACGGTTAGCATTGTCCTGTGAGTGAGCCGTGTTTGCCGCTACCAACTCTTCATACATATTCAGATCTTAATTCACTCTCGCTGGAGGAAAGTGTTTACATTGAAAATTCATTTAAACCGGGAAATGTTGTTTACCAATGTGAGACATGAGCTTTTACCCAGTAAAAAATCCGATTATAGCACTGCATTTTCCGAGTCGATGGCCTTTCCCCCGGGGAAGCGATGGGTGTGTGTGGCCAGCGGCAACACTTCACAAACATGATGAGCAGCTGGACGCTGCCGAGTGACGCTGTTTTGACTGCACCTCTCTGACAGTTGCCCTTATCATGCTGTGCCGCACAGGCGAGGCGGACAGACAAGCGATGGTGTCTCCCTTAAAACTGCCATCAAATATCGTCTAAAACATCACAAGACAGCAGTCGTAGGCATGTTTCGGGGACACACTGGAGTACCATACCACAGGGAGACCACACACTTCACCCAAAATGTCCCCATCATGTGAAAATCTGAAGTAATGTTTAAACATGAATTGTTTGAGTTGTTGAAAGGACTCATGTATCCTCTAGCACAGTAAGAGCCACACAGTGACACACAAACGAAACATTCTGACCATCAGTAAAGAGGATAAACACTACGATACGTTGTCCAAAATACTAGTTTTATGATGATACAGAAAAAGTCCTTTGTCAATGTACAGTGTGGTTAATAATGCAAGTTTTGGTTAGTCGTGTATTGAGAGTAATCCGTCTGTGAGCTGCCGTCAACACAGTAGCCTTAGTGGGTTGTTTGACCCGAGATCAATGACTCACCAATTCCTGCCATAAATGTGTGTGTGTGTGTGTGTGTGTGTGTGTGTGTGTGTGTGTGTGTGTGTGTGTGTGTGTGTAATTCACCTCACCTCGGTCGTCTGCTGGTCACCCAGCCAGTCTCCCCCATTACGGAGCGAGCTCAGAGCTCATAGACCGATCTTCGGGTAAGACTGAGACCACAACACACTCCACACACCGGGAAAGCGAGGCCACAACCCCTCGAGTTACATCCCGTACCTATTTACTGCTAGGTGAACAGAGGCCACACATTAAGAGGCTTGCCCATTTGCCTCGCCGCGCCGGGACTCGAACCCGGGCCTCTCGATTGTGAGTCGAGCGTGCTAACCACTACACTACGTGTGTGTGTGTGTGTGTGTGTGTGTGTGTGTGTGTGTGTGTGTGTGTGTGTGTGTGTGTGTGTGTGTGTGTGTGTGTGTGTGTGTGTGTGTGTGTGTGTGTGTGTGTGTGTGTGTGTGTGTGTGTGTGTGTGTGTGAGCGTGTTTCATTTTCACTTTTCGGTTGGTATTGCTGAATGTAATTACCAGGGTTGCACGTGATGGTGGCAAGTGGATAATATTGGTGGCGGTGGTGATGGAGGAGGTGGAAATGAGGATGCCGGAAATGGTGATGGTGGAGGAAAATTAAGAGTATGATGGAGAGGTGATGGTGCTCGCTACTGGAAGTGGAGTGTAGATGATAGTGATGGTGATGGTGATGGTGGTGTATGGTGGATGCAGTGCTGGTGATGACACACACACACACACACACACACACACACACACACACACACACACACACACACACACACACACACACACACACACACACGACAGGGATGGCTGGTGGCATTGTTAATTTCTCTGCAGATCATCTTTCTTTTTTTTTTCTATTTCCTGTTTTCATTGCAGTTAAAGGAAATGATAACTTTGGCCAGTAGTAAAACACATTAGAAATAATTACAGCTTTTCTTTTTTTCTCTTTGTCGTCACAGTGTCACCTTTTTACTTGCAATTTACATAAGCTACGGTAATAATAATTTTTCACACCTCAGCTGCATTAGGTTGTCGTGCTTTCATGTCACGCGTCTCCACTTCTTCCACTCATTTCAATTAAGTTTATTGCCCACGCTTACGTTCGTGAGAGAGAGAGAGAGAGAGAGAGAGAGAGAGAGAGAGAGAGAGACGAGAGAGAGAGAGAGAGAGAGAGAGAGAGAGAGAGAGAGAGAGAGAGAGAGAGAGAGAGAGAGAGAGAGAGAGAGAGAGAGAGAGAGAAATGTCGAGTGTTTTTCTATTCCTGTTTCCTTTTTCTCCTATTTGTGTCTCATTGTGTATATTTGATTTATATCTGTCTCAATGTGTCTTTCTGTCTTTCTCTGTCTATTTGCTTGTGTCTATGCCCGACTGCTTGCATGTCCGGTTCCAGTTCCTCCCTTCGGCTGTGTGTGTGTGTGTGTGTGTGTGTGTGTGTGTGTGTGTGTGTGTGTGTGTGTGTGTGTGTGTGTGTGTGTGTGTGTGTGTGTGTGTGTGTGTGTGTGTGTGTGTGTGTGTGTGTGTGTGAGAGAAACGGTACACTTTTCACCAGTCTTGTATAACACAGGTATAAAACCGTTTCCTTTTAACAAGGAGTATCGACTCACCTGTTTCTAGGCGACTGTGAATCCCTTACGTTGATTCCTTAGTTCCCAGGAAATAAAATATAAATAATCATAAACTTAAATGAGAATTTGCTTATAAAATTGTGTGGGGATATAAACATTTGATTCACTTTTAGGTATCACGTATGTTTTTTCAGTGTAATGTGTGCTGTAAATACATATAGAGAAATGTGTATAGTCCGCACATTGAAATATTTTACACAGCAAAACAAAATAAACTGGCAATACAGTGTACAAAGGGC
>NC_059296.1:1687500-1690000 GCF_017591435.1 Portunus trituberculatus
GGCAGTTTATATTTCTACAATGACCATCTGCTTAGAGGGAGCAGAAGACCTTTATAAACGGACGTCTGACATTTACCTCGGGAGTGGCGATGTGACGGCGAGGATGTGTTGGGATGAGCGGGACCTGATGCGTGTGATGGGTGGCAGCAAGGCAAGAGAGCAGTGTGGGAGGGAAACGAGGAGGGGGATAGTGAGAAGAGGGAGGGAGAGGGGAGAGTGAAATGAACGCTTTTTTCCCTTTCTTTTTCATTTCTCTTTTTTCTCTCTCTCTCTCTCTTTTTCCGTGTGGACGAGTTTCACGTAGTACGGGAAGTGTGTTTAATGTATGAGTCTGAAAGAAAATGTAAATTACGAGTGTAGTTTGTTACAAAATTATATTTCAGAGAGAGAGAGAGAGAGAGAGAGAGAGAGAGAGAGACATAATATTACAATAGAGAGGCAGTAACAGCTTTCCGTGTTGATGAAGGTCCGGCCAGTAGCGGCAGCGCTGCTCTTTCATGGCTTGGGATTCCTGACTCCTCTGTGATGGAGTTGCTGCTGCCTCATGGGGGGAGGGGGCTACTGGAGACGCATCAGCAGAGGGAGGAGGAGAAGGAGCAGGAGGAAGTTATGAATGAGGTTAGTGCAGGAGAGGTGGAAGTAGAGGAATATGCGTATTAAATAGTGCAGGAAGAGGAGGAAACGAGAAATATCCGTGAGAATTAGGAGGAGGGATGAGGCACTGGTTTAGATGGAGATGATAGGCTTTTTTTTTTTATAACTGCGGCGTGTGTAAGTGTGTGTGTTCCAAACGAGAGGGAAGATGAGAAGGAAGAGCGAGTCTTTGATGCGGATTAGTCATGCGGGGACAGTGACCTCCACGACCAGACGAGATCTTGACCGGGATGTCTGGGATGGCTGAGTGTTTTATCTGTATCGTGTGACCCATGAAGGATAGGAAGGATAAAGAGAAGAACAACATGAAGGATAGCGAGATGATATTAGAAAAAAGAACAGATGATATGCAAAAAGATAAAGAAAACGGAAGAGAAAATTGAAAGTATTTACCAAAAAAGAAGTAAGAAACAAAGAAGGATAGATAAATAAATAATAAAAATAACATCTATCATAAACTGTAGATATGAAGTGTTTTAGTCAACCCATCATTATTGTTACTTTATTTATTTATTCGTTTATTTATTTGATTTTTTTTATGTCATGGCCTAAAGCACCTGTAGGCATACTTGAGCAGTATATGTGGGAAGCGTTGTTCAGCTTCCACCCATTATTTATAGTGGTACCCATATTAGGGCCCATATCACCACCCAAGCGCATCTTTGGTGTAACCTCCTAGAACCTGGGTATCATGGTGACATGTAAGTAACTTTAAACCACTCGACAAATGGCATAGCTTCAAAATGGTACGTGGTGGGATTCGAACCTACGCGTGGACGTCTGCCCGATCCCACGCTCACCACCTTATCCACTACGCCACTGCCTCCCTGTTAAATGAAAGAACACAAAACTTACTGAACACTGTTACAAGCTTATCACTTTCCTTTCATTAATTGTTTCTGTAAGTCTGCATATCCACAATTTACAGTATCTGGTCTGAGTTATAGTTTTCACTGTAATGCATGTACTTTTCTTTCACTGTACACAGCCAGGTATTCGCTTCTGACGCGCGAGGAGAGAATAGGTGTTGATGAGTTCGAGAGTTCCCACACGTGTTACTTACCTCAGACGTGTCCCTTGTTGCTCCTCTTCTCATGTGCCTCGTGCTCCAAACCATTTGCAGTGTTGGCCACCGGCGTGCGTTGTTTCCTTAATCCAGGTGTGGTACGGATCTTCTTTAGCTGTTTATTCTTGTTTTAATTTTTCATTCGTTTTATTCATCTGTTAATATTTTTCATGGAATGTTTGTAAAGAAACCATCAATGTTGCATGGATATGAAGCTCTTTCGTCATTTTGTTTCATTTTTTTTCCTAATTTTTGTAATTGATAAGAGGAAGTTAGAGTCAGATTTGTGTAGCTTCAAACGTGTATGGTTATTGCCTCGCTGACCTTCCGATTATAAACGTAGTTATTTGTTTTTTATTGAGTTTATTTTACTGTTATTTCGCTTTCCTAGGTTTTAATGAAAAAGAAAAAAATATATAATGTAGAGAAAATAATAAAGACCAAATGTCAGCTCATACAACGTAATTGATTATATAAATAGAGAAAACTGAAAAAATAACAAAACAATAGCGATTCCAACGAGACCTCATTCAAAACAATTGGGTCATAACTTACTGCACGCGGGTGTAAAAATGGTGAAAATCTGTGAAATGGAGATATCAGAGTTTTCTGACATCATTTATTCGTTTCCACAAAAAGCGTCCACTCATCCCAGTCACCTATACATATATAATTATATTCCAATGAAGACATGGAGTTTTCATAATTAGACAGCACGATTTGCTGCTCTCCCTACACGCCGGTCACTCTCCCGCTACCAACAGATTTTGATTACTTGAC
>NC_059296.1:1700000-1725000 GCF_017591435.1 Portunus trituberculatus
TCTTTGCATATTGGTTGGCTGCCTGCTGCTGGACGAGGACGACTGCGACCACCATGTTTGAGGCTCCATACTAATGATCCGCCGGCTTGTCCTGTTCCAGCGCCAAATATTTTCACGTTCTCATAACTCGTGAATGATGTGAGATGTTATGACGTATACTATATAGCAGGCATGGGCGCGCGCTTGTACACACACACACACACACACACACACACACACACACACACACACACACACACACACACACACACACACACACACACACACACACACACACACACACACACACACACACACAAGCAATTATTCTCCCAGTTTTTTGCCCAGTTAAGTGAAGCGCAGGTGTAATCATGATTTTTCCCTCTCGCAAGCCTCGCGGTTATGGAAATTAAAAGAAAATGTCATTGCTGTATTAGATGGTAGCTGTCCGTCCCTAGTAAAGCCAAGCACCGCCTGTGCAGTTTCCAGGCTGGGAGCGCCGACACCTTTATTCTAGCCTACCATAAGAGCGTTAATTCGTTTTGTGTTATATATTTCTTCAGACACCTGATGGTTTACTCAAATGTATGTTTAATCTGCTGTATCCTCTCGTTCCTCCCGTGCCGAAGGTGAAGCTCTGTGTTAACTATTTACATGAAAGCCATGAAGTGATATGAATTCATTACATGATTAAAATGGATTCCTTGAACACAGAGGCAGAGCAGAAAGCAATCAACTCGCAGTTTTTATTATTTGTTAGTTTCAATTGTCTTTATTTCACTCGACTGCAAACTTGGCAAAGCAATTTCTGTGACTGGTGTTGAAAAAGGAAAAACTCTAGATGTTTATAAATAAAAGTGCAATAACATGCATGTATTGAACGAAAAACCGTGCCTTCCACCAAGCAGGCGTGACTAGCAATGCATGCAGGATAAGAGGCAACAATGGGCCCTTAATGTTCTTCACGCCGAAGCCTTAGTGATGCACCAAGTCCGCCACTAGTTGATGGAACAAGTCAATAATACTCGCCTCCTCTTCCGCTGGTTGGTCGCGGATCTCAACCATTTAACGTCATGGAGGAGCAGTTTATTTATCTTGCCGCTCCACACCTGTCATTTGTTTAGTAGTGTGACTTTATGACACTCCCCTCACCTGCAATCATTTTCCAAGGGACGTCTGAGTGTGAAGTTCTTTTTTTCTTTTTTTCTTTTTTTCCGTCATTTGTTGTTCTCGTTTTTGTATCGTCTCACGACGTAAAAATTTCTTGACACCACAGTGAGGGCGTGGTGGTGGTGGTGGTGGTGGTGGTGGTGGTGGTGTGTGTGTGTGTGTGTGTGTGTGTGTGTGTGTGTGTGTGTGTGTGTGTGTGTGTATCTGGGGTTTGGTGGGGTGATGTGAGGAGTACTCTGTGCAGTCACCTGTCGTGATATTTAGCTTTGATGCACTTTGAACCTCCACCTTCCCACGGATTGACAACTGATAATATTATATGAAAAGTAGATGACAGAAGCAGCAGCTCTTCAAGTATCAGACATTCTCCTATACTTTTTTTCACCATGTCAAGTATCTCACAGAGTCAAATGTCGTTGCATAATTTTACTTGCATTTTGTATGATGCAACATGGAACGGGGCTGGGCTGCGTTTATAAAAGCTTGAACCTTCACGTCATCACAAGGGCTCCAGTTCATATCCTGCTCTGATCGGCTGGTTTCAGTTTGCCTTTGTTTTCCAGGAGTGAACGCTTCCCTCATGGCTTGGTGTCAAGAGAAGCGCAGGTGTTGATATGAGCTGTTTGCCAGTATTAACACATAGCAGTACAGTATTAACATCTACATGGGCAGGGCGGCGAGACACTCACGGCAAAAGATATCATGTACAAGGAAAAATACTGGATGCTTCTTGTGCTTCCGTAGAATCTGCAGGACAAGACTTCCCACAACTTGTTTGATAATAACTATTTATACTTTTATAATAATTTTGATATGCCTGGTTTGCTAAATGTAGCTAAATATTGTACGTACGAAGAGAAATATAAAATAAGCATCGTAGGTTGTTGGCGCAGCGCTGTTTGAAATTAAATGACGTAAAAAGTCAAGAGGTAATAACATGAACAAAATTCGTATCTTTATATTTAATAAGTCATATATCTATCTATCTATCTATCTATCTATCTATATATCTATCTATCTATCTATCTATCTATCTATCTATCTATCTATCTATCTATCTATCTATCTATATATATATATATATATATATATATATATATATATATATATATATATATATATATATATATATATATATATATATATATATATATATATATGTCAATGTGTGATTAAGAAACAAAACTGAGAGTTCTATTCCTAAAGATTTATGTTTTTTTTTTTTTTTGTATTTTATATTCAATTTTACATAGTTTTCTGGCAACATTTAATAGGAGAGACATTAATGATGAAGAAAGTTTTAACATCATGCTGGGAAAGTAGGAAACAAAGGACATACTTAGTGATATATTATGAAAGTGGCTTGCTCTGGAAGCCCAGACGGGTGATCTTTCCCTTCCAGAGTATGATCAGCCTTCCCTGTGTATTGAGTGACAGACCTTCCACCGTGACCTTTCCGTCTGTTTCAATCCAAAGTATTACAGTGGTAAAAGAGAGAACAAATCCCACCCAGTAATTGATCTTTATTATCACCAGCAGGAAAAACTTGCTGCCTTGAAGAATATTCTGAATGTTGTACAGCTTGCAACGAACCACCACCTCCATTACCACCACCACCATCACCACCATCACAACAGCAACCATTACCACCACCATCACAACAACTACAACAACCATTACCACCACCACCACCACCACCATCATAACAACAACAACAACAACAACAACAACAACCATTACCACTACCATTATAACAACAACCATGACGACCACCACCACCACCACCACCACCACCACCACCATCATAACAACAACAACAACAACAACCACCATTACCACCACCACCACTACCATCCTCATTATTTACAACTGCTGCTGCACAGGTGTTAGTCAAAAGTGTCCGTCTATTCCTGCACACATTTGTTCTTGACTCTTCTCTGGTCAGTCTCGACAGTATGCCCAGTTTGGCCACTGCTCCTATTCACACACACACACACACACACACACACACACACACACACACACACACACACACACACACACACACACACACACTCGAAAAAAAAGGTTGGGCAGTGATCGTACAGTCTCCTCACCGTTGCAGCGTTACCGTTTGTCAGTCTGTCCGTCAATCTGCTGTCAGTTAAACGTATAACACCTTGTATACGAATCCATTGCTTTTGACCGACAGCCAGAGCATATGTAATTTGAGGTAATTTCTGAACCGTGAACTATTCTTGTCTTCTGATGTTAGGTTTGGTAATATTCTCAGTGTTCCCCTTTAAGCGATCCTGCCTTGCTTTGCGCACCACAGCTTAGGTGGGTGCAGTGCTTTCATGGTAACTTGCCTTTGTTTTTTTGTTGTCTCTGAAATGCTTGTTTGTTTACACATTTCGTGCCTTTATGCTCCCAATCATGTCAGTGTACGTACTTATATCCTTGGCTGCCAAACGCTCACTAGACTTTAATTTCCTCATTACAGTGTTATCCCTCAGTGATGGGCATCCTGGTCATAATACAAAAATGTGTGCCTGGACTCATTATAATGGATAGCTACTTAATTGTTACGATTATTATTATTATTATTGTCCTTTTTTCGTTTTTACTTTTTTTTTGTTATGTGAGAGTCGTAGGTAAAGATACGGTGATTAGTACGGAACATTACGCTATTCTTTCATCCATTTCACTGCTGAGCCTCGGAACTCTTTATCTGGTTTTGCTTTTGTGTCTTCTTGTGTCTGATACAAGAAACTGCTACCCAGCAAGTACCTTAAATCTAATGTAACCAACTTTTAACTGTGTGTGTGTGTGTGTGTGTGTGTGTGTGTGTGTGTGTGTGTGTGTGTGTGTGTGTGTGTGTGTGTGTGCGCGTGCGCGCTCGCTTTACAAACGTTTCTCTGAGTACTTTGCATTATATCTTTCACATAAATCATGTCTAAATGTGCTGTACAAAGCCAGCCTCTCAGGAGCTAAGGCAAATCTTTCCTATTTTCACTCATTGTCTCTGTCCTTGCCTGCGAGTCTTGTCCATAGTTGGGGTTTGCAGTTTATGCTAACTTAATCGGCCTCCAACTAGAAAATTTTGTCTTTTTATGAGGCAATAGAAAATATAAAGATAAATTAAAATAAACTTTTAATAGTTTTGATAGTTGCTTACTCAAAAGCTTAGTAACACAAAATATTGGTACTTGGTCTTTCCTATACGACATTCCTTCTACCACAGATTTTTCTTCTACTTCCTATATTAATTTAGTTGCAGAAATGATAAAAGTACAGCGCGATGATATTCTCCGAGAAACATGTTCCCATTCCCAATAAAATGTTGGTGGGTGGTGTGGAGCATTACGCAGCGTGTCGCATGGCAGAGTAGCGGCGCCTTATTGGACATTTGTTGTGCACCAGGATCGCGGGGCTTCCCAAAACCAAAGCACGAATACGACCTTGCGTCTAACTAACCTTTCGTTCAGGGTCACGCCCACACCAAAATGTGAAAAAGGTGAAATGTTAGAATGTCATGATGCAGTTGTGGGAGAAAAAAAAAAAATATATATATCGGTACGTGAAGGGAGGTGTGGAAATTGTGATAATGTAAGATTTTTTTTGTTTTGTTTTTCGTATAAATCTTGAACCTTTAGTGGGATTTGGCTATATATGGGAAACACACACACACACACACACACACACACACACACACACACACACACACACACACACACACACACACACACACACACACACACACACACACACACACACACATTGTCCCCACATACGTATAATAAGTTCCCTTTCTTCCAGTCCCTCGCACTTTTTTTTGTCCGTTCCATTCCATTCCCTTTCTTTGCAACCCCCTTTCCACCCCCATCCCCTTCCTCCTCATTCACAACCTAG
The DNA here is from genome assembly GCF_017591435.1 of Portunus trituberculatus. Lineage (NCBI taxonomy): Eukaryota > Metazoa > Arthropoda > Malacostraca > Decapoda > Portunidae > Portunus > Portunus trituberculatus. The sequence goes on from NC_059296.1 coordinate 1,705,041, forward strand.
GAACACATCCCTCCATGTAATACCACCACCTGTGGTCTCCCATATACACACACACACACACACTTCCCTCTATCGACCATACGCACCTCACCCCCTCTCCCTTTCCTCCCATCATTTCCACTGAGACTGCAGAAAACTAACTTGTCTTCTTTACCGGTATTACTCTTGTCACCTTTATTCTCCTACATCACATTAAACGCTCCATTGCTTCATCACGCCTTCACGGAGCCATTTGTCGCGTGTTCAACAGTAAGGTTGGCACAGGCGGCGGAACTTTCTCTCCTCTTCTATCCACCGCCATCCTGAGCGTCCCCATCCATCTGTCTGTCCCTCAGCATTCGTCTTTCCTTAAAGTGTATGTCGCATCCTATCACTGTTTTCCCTCTCTCCTTTGCTCGCCCTATCTCCTCGACTCGCCTTCAGCCCTTTTATGTTCATTCACTCATCATTCATCATCTCGGCAGCTCGTGATGTAAGGAACCTCTCGGAATACCTCTCATTTTTCTATCCAGGACAATCCCCGTCAATTCTTCATTCATCTGCTCGCATTGCTACGCTTGTGCTGTGTTTTCTCTTCCTTGACGCTTGGCCTGCTCCGGTGTTCCTCTCCCTCGTGAGTAAATTATTGCAGGTGTAGTTTATTCATCGATCTTAAAAATGCATGTGAATATTGGTTATTTTCGGTGTTAAATGGCCAGTTTTCCTTTCCTGGCATTGCTTTCTCTCTCTCTCTCTCTCTCTCTCTCTCTCTCTCTCTCTCTCTCTCTCTCTCTCTCTCATTTTTTTCTTTATTTTTCTTGTTTTCTTATTTCTCTCCCCCGTTTTCTTCCAGGTTTGCGTGTCCCTCTTTCTGACACATTTCTTGCTTTCACCCTTGATCGCGGTGTTTTCTCTCTCTCTCTCTCTCTCTCTCTCTCTCTCTCTCTCTCTCTCTCTCTCTCTCTCTCTCTCTCTCTCTCTCCTCTTTTATGTTCTCTCCACGACCGTCATCTGCTCACCCCTCTGCCTACCTATCTTACCTCCTCGTCTCCTTCCTTCTACCCCCCTCTCTTTTCGTCCGTCCTCCCCAGTGGCAGCAGAGAAATAGATTCGATATGTACATTTCAATCTTGGACAGCGAGCACACAATGATAAACTCTTGAATGTCAAACACTAAAGCAAATTAATGTGTTTCGTGTAATGGTGCTGTTGCGATTCACGGACCTCACAAAGGCTTCGGAGGGATGTTGTTTTGCCCTTATCTTATTCAAGTTTTTTTTTTTTTCTATTTTTTCCTCTATGTTCCTTTGGTTTTTCTCTGTATTCCTTTGAGGTCCAGTTTTGTACGTTTCTTACTTTGGAGGAGGAGGAGGAGGTCGTGCTCGCAGCTAGCCACTCACGCTGGATGAATGTGACCCTCAAAGCTTTAGGTGTGTTGACTGGATACACGTGGCAGGGAACAGCCAGGGTCGGCGGAGTGGCGGGATGCATTCAAGACAGTTCTTAAGTGAATTTTTTATCGGTGTTCTCTGTGGAATGCATCAATATTGCTGGCAGAGAGAGATAAGGATTAACGTGGGTGGACTGATGTCGTTCCCTTGATGATTACTTAGCGAGACGGTGAGGGGAGGCGTGACTTAATGGAACATGAGGCCGCTAGGGAAAGGTTCTGGCCGCTGGTATAATTTGGCAAGTATTAGCTTCACGTTGGGGTGATGTGCAGCAGGCAGCGAGCCTCTCCTGAGAATGTGATGCCCTGAGGCATGATTTAACTCAATACTGGTAAAGATATTTCCAAAGCTGCCTAAGGAACGTCCCCGCGTAATGGGGAATGCTTGTCACGACCCTTCGCCTCCCCAGGGCAGGCCGCGTCTCCTTCACCATATTTTGTGGTGTCGACCCTCGCGCAGCCCTGCTCCTCCGCCTCGCCTGGATGGACGTGCACACCCCCGCTGCTCCGTGCGTGTATGTGTACGTGTGCGTGTGCGTGTGGGGGCGGGGGGGGGAAGAGCTACACTGACGCGGGCTACACATGGAGAGACAAAGGAAGCCAAAGACAGAAAGAGATTAACGAAAGAAAAATCATCTCATCACAGTATCCTGAAGTTTTCCTTTCATTTACAAGTTGTTTGTGTTCGATGATCAAAAATTATTATGCATAATTAATTTGATCGTGTGATAACACAGTGAGACTTTAATGTCCTTTGGCTGTGTCTGTATGGAGGGCCGCTGCAGAACAAGAGTGTTTGTTGCACACGATACACCAAGCAATATATATATATTCGTGTCCCGGAGTACACTGTATTACACTATAACTTGCCATAACACTCCAATATTATGGTACGACGAAGATTTGTCAGAAATGGCACAGCCTACAAGATTATGATTGTCGTCGGGCTGCATTAGGTTCAGACAAATTGTAATGGTTAATAAACCTTATTAGGGTGTTTGAAGTTTTATCCCTTACGTGTTGCTTTGAATTATACTTTTGCATTCTTCAGGTGCACCGTAATAAACTTATGAACACCTTCAGGGTAAATAAAGGAAATAGCGTGAAGGAAATATTTCGGCTTCGAGTGAAGTGTCGAACCCTCAGCAGGCTACGAGGGGCCAAGGACTCAAGAGAGAATTTTGCAGAAAAAGCGATATCTTTGGCGATGTATGCAGAGACTATGAAGCAGCCGGAAGTGGTTATAACTTGTCTGCGCTGAAGGTGTGCAGTTCGCTTTTTTTTTTGTTACAGCCTATAGCGCCTGTAGGTAGACTTGAAGAAGAGTACGGAAAGCGCGGTTTACCTTCCACACATTAGTGGTGCAGGCATTTTTATTTATTGTACCCATATTAGGGCCCATATCGCCACCCAAGTGCATCTTTGGCGTAATGCAACTACATCTCCCAGAACCTGGGTATCATGGTGACATGTAGGTAACTTTAAACCACTCGACGAATGACACAGTGTCAAGACGGCACGTGGTGGGATTCGAACCTACACATGGACGTATGCCCAATCCCATGCTCACCACCAATGCCACCGCTTACATTTTTTGATGGTTCTCGCTTATCCATTCTATGTGACGGTACCTTCATGTAACTAAGTTTCATTTATTTTTAATACAAAACGTATCATTGTGGTCTCCGAGATAACTATGAAAACCTTCCGTTATAGAGTAACACGACACCATCAACCGCCATGCTGCCGCCCGCGGCTGCCAGTGGGTATTGTTGTGGGGCGAGCAGCTTTTTAATCAGTGAATTATAGTGTACAGGGGAATTCTGATGGCAGGATGCGTAGAGAAGATCTCCATATTGTGAGAAGCAAGATATTTGTTGATTTATCTATTTATTAACAAGTTATTTATCACGTTCTTGTACTTGTGGTTAGGTGGTGGGGTGCTTCTCTCACTTCCCTCTCCCTGAACCAGTTTAGCAATGGAGAGGAACACACTGTTGTAATTTACCAAATCCGCGACTATTCATCTCTGCCACGGACAGCTTAGCGTTCGCGGTGGTGGCGGGGCAGGAGTGTAGACACCACACCCCACAACTGCTCTCAAGAAATGCCGAGCTTCCAAACGATCTCATATACTAACCCACCACTTTGCTGGTGTTCTGTGGTTGGCTACGCTCCACACCACATCACTCAACATCACACCATATCACACCACTATTCTCATCATATTCCAATTTGGAACAATTGTTCATCCTAGGAATCATCATATGCAGCATCATAATACTGCGCCACACTGCTCTGCTCTGCTCTGCTAGTTCGGTTTGTGCTGCGCCAGGCAAGGAAGGGATTGTCATAGCTTCGTTGCCACCACACCACACTACGCCACACCCCGCCACTCCAGGTCAAGCCTTTATTGGAAATATTTCAACAGAGATTAAATGTTTTCATTAGAACTCAACGTGTCTCGAGAGTTCGGACGAAGCTTTTGAACGAATGGAACAGAAGTCCCATTCGGAAATGTAAAGCCGTGAATCGAACCGACATATTTTGCGTCCGCCTAATCTCGTCAGGACTCCCGCTATTCATAGACGCAAATCGTTATTGACTAACCGATTCAAACGGTATGAAAAGATATCAAATCGAGGGATTAAAATCGTTAACGATATAATTCTGGAAAATACCATATTTTTATTTTATTTATTATATCTAACGAACACTACGAATTTTAGTGTATATTGACTATAAAGTTAGAAGTGTCTTTATGTCTGTACGTTGAGAGAGAGAGAGAGAGAGAGAGAGAGAGAGAGAGAGAGAGAGAGAGAGAGAGAGAGAGAGAGAGAGAGAGAGAGAGAGAGAGAGAGAGAGAGAGATCCTTTCCCTGCCGTCGCTGATACAGTCTGGGGTGATCCATAAAGTAGACAGGGCGAGTTGCACCAAATCGGGGCGCCGCTTGTCTCGGCTGTTTGGGTTGAGCGAAAGGCTCTCTTCCCCGTGCACGAGGCAGCATCACAACCTGTCTGGACACCTCTGCTGATCAACCTCGCTGCTGATTTCACTTGGACTATTTTGCCTTAAATCCAGCTCAGAGGTGTACCTAAAACATTAACTTTCAACTGAAGGAAGGTTTTTGGAGATCACGTTGATGAAGTATTTGTATTCTGTCATCCTTCAATGGTCATATTTTCAGATCTTGCATCGTTAACTTCTCGACTCAACCGCACGGCAGCCCGTCTAGCCATTAATGCCCTGAGTGAACTTCAGTTTTTTGTGAAGATAGTTATATATACATATATATATATATATATATATATATATATATATATATATATATATATATATATATATATATATATATATATATATATATATATATATATATATATATATATATATATATGTGTGTGTGTGTGTGTGTGTGTGTGTGTGTGTGTGTGTGTGTGTGTGTGTGTGTGTGTGTGTGTGTGTGTGTGTGTGTGTGTGTGTGTGTGTGTGTGTGTGTGTGTGTGTGTGTGTGTGTGTTTCGAAGGTGAGGAGCTGCGTCACAACTTGTACTTTGATTCTGCTGAATGGAATGACGTAATGGATTTTTTTACACTTTTTCGTTTTATCAAAATAATAATGACATGATGTTACTTTAAAAGTTTAAAGAGGGTCATTAATTTTCAAAGTTGCTCGAAAGGTCATCCATTTTTTTTAGTTGCTTGAAAAAATAAAAAAGCTTTTATCTTAAAGGTGTACAAAAAGGCACACGTGTTTTCTCAGTAGTTTAAAGGGGCATAAATATTATTGTAGTTGCGTAAAGGCTCATGCATATTTTCATATCCGTTTAAAGGTTTATACATTATTGATACGTAAAGCATCATACCCATTTTTATGCTTAAATGATCACTTTTGAATTGTTCAGAATGGTATGCGTATTTCAGTGGTAGGTTCTTAAAGGATCGTACAAAGTGTTTTAATGTATTATTTTGTACACCAGAAAAAAAATCACGAAATATGGAATCTTTAAATTTGTATGAATTTTAGAGAATTGTATGATTGGAATAAATTTCCTTGGGATTAAGGCATTGCAAACATCGAGAACATGCATGATATGGGATAAACAGTTGGTTTAGTCAGAGACTTTTCATGTATTACCGGAATTAACAAAGAAAACAGACTGTGTAAAGTGGCAGCTGAACAGAAAGAATGGTGCTGTCCAGCTACACGCCAATACCAGACTCCGGGTGAAGGGCCTGGAGTGATGCTTTTTTCTCAGGACTTGATTTAAAGTAGTGACGGAGCCAATCAACTCCATAACTTTCACATATATACTTCTCATAAAGAGTAAGCGGTCAGTGGCTCTGCTTGCCTCCTCTATTTATACGGAATTCATATTCTGTGAACATCTACGTTATGCCGGAGATGTGTCGTTGTCCCAGATGACCTCAAAGGCTTTCAGAGGCTCTGTTCGCTGAGGCTGGCATCTACTTGCACCACTACGATGCTATTCGTACATCAACGTGTGATTGTTGCGTCTTAATCATTTACATCATCAGTGAATACAACTTTGATGTGTTACCTCTCCCTGCAAATATCATGAATTTCAAATCAATATTCCATAATATGGAATATTGATTTGAAATTCAGAGAGAGAGAGAGAGAGAGAGAGAGAGAGAGAGAGAGAGAGAGAGAGAGAGAGAGAGACTTAAAAAGAAAAAATGTTAGCACCACATGTGCAATGGTAAGAGGTTAAACAGCAGAATAAGTGTTCATTTCCTGCCACTCACAGTGAAAACACACTTCTTAGTTGACACGTGTGGCAAATTGTGTCCTTCACGTTCGCTTTCCTCCAAGATTCCCTTTTTATGTATATAATGGCTTGGTATGTACAAGCAACTATATCAGAATTTCATTTCGATACTTTTGCAGTTTAATTTAAAACTTCACGATCCACTGACAACTAAGTCTAAGATATCGCCTGGTTTTCTTCCAACACAACATAGTTGTGAGGAAAAACATTTCTGTGCAGCTATTAAACTACTGTGCAAGGTGATCAGTCCTCACTTACAGTATATTATACAGTGTATTGTAAGAAGTGTGTTTTCACTGTGAGTGGCAGGAAATGAACACTTATTCTGCTGCTTAACCTCTTGTCATTGCACATGCGGTGCTAACATTTTTTTTTTCTTTTTAAGTCTCTCTCTCTCTCTCTCTCTCTCTCTCTCTCTCTCTCTCTCTCTCTCTCTCTCTCTCTCTCTCTCTCTCTCTGTCGAGTTATTTCATTGTTTCATTTGAACTAAAAGATGTTACTAGTACTATTTTTATCATCTAAGGTTTGGCGCCATAGTCTAGGTCCGTTGAGGTTGTTTCTGGAGGCTCGGTTGGTTACCCCAGTGTACGGTGCCGCAGCCAGAGTGATTTAAGTGATGTCTGGTGAGGTTCGTCCCTCGTTCCTCCCAACCAGTGTAGTTGTCGTTACTTTGGGGTAAGTGAGGCAGAATAAAAATAGTCGGCACCGCATGTGTAGCGTGTTAAGGGATGGAGTAAGTTTTCATTTCCCGGCAGACTGGGACACGGTGACTACTTGGCACCTGCACCTCACTAGTTGTTATTTCCTATTTTTTTAATATTATATTCTAATGACTTAGCTTTTGAAATGACTAGATCCACCCATATTTGATCTGATTAACTCAAATGGTTTATTATTGTTACTGTTATTATTATCATTATTGTTATTATTATTATTATTATTATTATTATTATTATTATTATTATTATTATTATTATTATTATTATCATCATCATCATCATCATCATCATCATCATCATCATCATCATCATCTGTATTAATATCATCAAGCAGATTACATGTGAGAGCTTACAGACTATTAAGATAACAGCTCTGAGCAACAAACTGTACGGAACAAAGTAACAGAACAGATATAACATTCCTCTTGAAGTTCATAAAAGAAAGTAAGTACAAGTTGGGAGGACCTGTGTATGTGGCTGCTCTCTGTCCATGCGCGATCACCACATGGCAAATCAATTGTGGATGCAGGAACTTAGTGGGCAAAGACAGGGTAAGAGAGAATAAGGTGCTGTATGGACATGCCCAGCATATATTTCCCTGCCAGTGTGGCTGTCTGGTGGAGGGCTGGTGTGGCAGGGCACACTTGGGTTATTGCAGCACTACCGTGAGCCGCGCCGCTGCCGCCGCACCCTGGTCCCCTAAGCCAGTCACTCTCGGTTCACTAGCTCGCGCAAATTTTGCAATCCTGGCAGGTTTGTATTCTTTGTTTAAATATTTTGGTTGTGTGAAGCCACCGAGGACAGCTGCGGTGCCCTACCACGCGAGGCGTCCGTGAAGTCTTTGGCGGTGAATGACTTGTAATTTATGATAATATTATACATAATAGTCAGGAGTGTAGTTCTTTACTTTCTGCATCCGTTGTCCCATTAAGAAAATGAGGAACTTTAAACGTTGTTTTCACTCAACTTGTGAGGAAAAAAAAAAAAAAAGCTGCCCCATGAACAGTGGCTGTTGGTGTTGCTGCTAGGGTTGGCAGCTTCCACCTCGATAACCTCGCCGCTCAAATGGCGTCCACACTTTTTATTTCGCACTCGCCGGTTGCGGCTTCGTAAGCCCCACGCTCCCCCGGGACGCCCCTATGTATACAGGTGTGGCGTGCGCGCGCTCACATATCGATAGCTGTAGAATATCTATACATATCTATATTTCAAGTTTCACAGTTTACATAAACGCCTCACAATGAATAAATTTCATCTATTGTGTAATTTCATGCCTCAACTGTGGCCACCCCACGGTAATGACTTTCCCAGCGGAATACCATTTTTTTGTTTCTATTTTGAACTATTTATGAATGCATGAATATAAAGAGGCCTTAAACAGAGGCGCCAGAAAATTACTCTGTAGACTCAATTAATGGGTCTTAACTACTTAGGACGGAATATACATTTCTGATAGGTGCAGGATATCTCCCAGCCACCACAGGCACTGGCACATTCCTCTGGACCGCCCATCAACGCCAGGGACATCACTCTGGGGATGACTGTGTGCATGGAGGCCCAACGACCTGAAATGTACGACACCGCCTGTCTCACCAGCAGTTTTTTTTTTTTCCCGGATGTGACGGGCGAGGATGTCATCAGTATCATCACTGTCAGCGCTGACATACCTGCTAAAGCTTGATTTTTCATCTAACATGTGCTCTGTCATTCCCGCATGCCATTCGACAAACCAAACACACTCAACGATATTTCACGTGAGTCGTTTCATGGAGCATTTGTTAGGGACTATTTCGTGTTGGAATCTATCCCTTAGACGTTTATATACTTTACGTGATGATTTTTTCTTTTGTATGCAAAATGACACAGGTCACGCATCCTCTTATATCAGTAGTTTGAAGTGAAAAATCCAAATTCAAGAGTACACTTCTCAGTGCGTACAAGCGAAGAAAGGTGAACGTTAATGGAGGGCGCACCTCACAGGCTGCCTCAACAGGTGCCTCCGTTATGAACGGCGGCTCACACTCTACAGGTGTCGAGACGAAGGATGCTGTGAAATTGGGGATGGAGGTGGTGGTGTGGGTGCTCCTGAAGGGCGAGGGAAATGGATATGTAACGCGCATGGAGTAAAGGAGGGTTAAAACACCGCCACACGTAACCAGTTGTGAGAAAGGACATGAATTAATAATTAAACTGTGATTATTATCATCATCACCTTCACCATTATAACATTTTATCTGCCTTGTTATAGTCGTCATAATAGTTTCATCATCGTCATTTTTTTTTTTGTTGCTGCTATTGTTGTGTTACTGTTATTGTTACTTCTGAATCTGTTGTTATTGTTATTATTATTGTTGTTATCGCTAACTTATCGTGGACTTTTCATTTTTAAATTTGTTTCACAAGGTTTCTCCGTGTCTTTTTTTTTTTTTGTTCCGTAGACTTATCTGGCTAAATGACTATTCTTATTAATTTTCTCTCTCTCTCTCTCTCTCTCTCTCTCTCTCTCTCTCTCTCTCTCTCTCTCTCTCTCTCTCTCTCTCTCTCTCTCTCTCTCTCTCTCTCTCTCTCTCTCTCTCTCTCTCTCTCTCTCTCTCTCTCTCTCTCTCTCTCTCTCATCATCAAGGCACTTATTCTCTTATCTTATTAGTCCTCAACGCACACCTTACTCCTTTTTTTTTTTCTTGCACGCCCTCCTTCCTTGCTGCCCTCTCGCGCCATCATCGCCTCCTTCCCACACCTCGCTGCATTATTCAAGATGTGTATTAAACTTTTACTTAATTGGCCGCTTCCCAACGGGTCGCCGGAAACTCGCGGTCCAAGTTTTGTGTCCACACCCTTTTTCAACTTTGTTTTGTGTTGTTTTTAACTGGAGGCGTCAAGGAAACAAGCGACGTTTCCTCCTCTGCATTTTCTTTCCTTCTTTTTTTTTTTTTTTTTTTTTGAGGAGAGGAGGACAGCTGGTGGGCAGGTGGTGAGAGGAACAGTGAGGCAATGATTGACAGCTGGTGACGGAGACAAGGGGTTTGGTGTGTGTGTGTGTGTGTGTGTGTGTGTGTGTGTGTGTGTGTGTGTGTGTGTGTGTGTGCGTGTGCGCTCGTACATTTTACGTATTTAAGCTACTTTATCATTAACACAGGCTTATGTAGCTAAACCCACATTTACATATTAGTTGTACTTATAACATTACGATTAAATCTGCACATTAACTATTTTTATTTATTTTATTTGCAGGTCAGTAGTAAGGATGGTGCAGAGGTTCGGAAGGGCGGCGTGTGTGTGAGTGAGTACTCTGTGTCAGTGTCCTGTTCGATGGGCAGTGTGCTGGGACCGTACGTAAGTTTCTCAGAAGGGTTATGAAGGCTGTGGATATTCTTCTTAGGGCGGCTCTCTTCGTAGCAAGGGATGTGTGTGTGTGTGTGTGTGTGTGTGTGTGTGTGTGTGTGTGTGTGTGTTTGCGTGCGTGTGTGTATGTGTCTGTCTGAGTGTGTGTCTGCCAGCGTGAGGCATTCTAAGACGTACTCCTCTTCACATTTTTTTTCACTAATTTAGAATATTGTGTGGGTAATGGTAGTTCGTGAGGAGGAAGGCGAGCGTAATATTGGTCAGGAGCAACGCGGCGTCACATTAGCGGCTGAAATTATGGGGTGAAGGGCGGGCGTGTGCTGGCGGTGGTGCTGATGGTAGTGCTGGTGGTGGCTATGCGAGTGTTTGGGTGTGTGTTTCTGTGTATCTGCGCGCGCACGTAGCTCCTAAACGAGACAATGAGATGCTTAAATAACACACACAAAAAAAGGAAGAAACTGAAAATAAGGAACATAAAAAGAAAACCGTGCAGTATTGTCTTGCAAAATTCGCACACCAGTTTCATTTGGTGAGACAGCTGAGGCGTTGAAAGAAGCACCACACGCAGCGTAAGAAATTGTCGACTCAAAGCTTCACATCTGTGTTACGCTGCACATACCACCGCACTTTAGCTGCTCTATGTTTTGATTGAGAAAAATGCGAAAATAATTTCAAGAAGTAAAGTTTATGTGAAACTCTTTAGGTGTCGGAATAACTTTGTAAGGAGGAGGAAGATACATTCTCTCACTGAGAAGTGGGACACGTAAAGTGCTGTAGTATTGCTTGAGTGTACACAGGAAGCAGGCGAACATATTGCAAATAAGAGGCATGCCACGTTTAGAAGAGGACTTATTTTATTATTACTTTGATAAGTCACGTGCATGAGGTGTGGAGGTGGTGGCGAGGGCAGGTGACTTGAGGGGGTGAGCAGTAGTAGTGCGGCTAACAAACTCACTTGCTGCACGCCATTACTCGAGGTGCTGGCGTGTGGCGCAGTGACGGTCTCTGATTTAGGTGGAAACAAATTGAATCAGAAATTAGTGGCGGCCGGAACTTAATGTGGATCAAGCGACCACAGATTTTCTTTTCGGGCCAAACGCAAATTACTAGTGACATTTGAATAATTGATGGGAGGGATTTCTTCTAAGCTAACCTTGTAAGACTGGGCGGCGTGATTAGCCAAACAGATCAGGTTGAAAGGTTGGGATTCAATTAACTATTTTTGTGTGTGTTCCGCGGGGACTGAAATAACTCCGCCACCGGAAGGGAAAGAAACGCATGCAATCACATTATTTAAGATGAGGTCGAAGCTCGGGCAGTGCGGCGGCGGCTTTGGGGGATCGAAGGGTGTAAGGTGCGGTGAAAGGTTTGGCGGTGATGTTTCCAATGTTGTGAAGGGACACCGCGCCAGTGTTGGTGGTGGTGGTGGTTGTGGTGAATGTGATCAAAATTGGGTGAAAAGTAAGTTTTTTTTTGTATAAAGTATATATCTGTACGTATATATATGAATTTTTAGACATTTGTTTATATCTGGTATAGTAGTACTGCGCATTATTAGGAGTAATGGTAGTGACAGTAGCAGCAGCAGCTGTTGTTGTTGTTGTAGAAGTTATTTTCGCCATTATTGTACTCTTCCTTTTGCTCCTCCTCCTCCTCCTCCTCCTCCTCCTCCTCCTCCTCCTCCTCCTCCTCCTCCTCCTCCTCCTCCTCCTCCTCCTTTTCTTTTAGGGACAATTATTTTCTCTGCGCTTCGTAAAGGCAAAAATGAAGAATAAAAGTAAGTGATATGCATTGGTGTTTTCTGCATCATTAAAGCCATATTTCGTATCACTACAGTGTTGTGTTGCCAGCTGACGGTCTCTATATTCTGGAACTTACCGTGACACCATCAGAGAGAGAGAGAGAGAGAGAGAGAGAGAGAGAGAGAGAGAGAGAGAGAGAGAGAGAGAGACTGTCTTCAGGTTGGAAATGTACACAGAAGATAAGTCTGGACGCAATAAATTTCTTCTTTATTGTTGTTATTATTGTCGTGTAAATTTATGAAGGAACCTTTTCAGATAACTTTTCCATATATCATGTTCTCGCAGCATGGGTGAGGAAGCGTCTTGTTGCAATGTCTTTTCTAATTCAACATTACTGCGATCTTGAAATAATATGTAGATTAATTATTTCTCATATCCAGCGTTGCCGTAGCGTGGTAATTAACTTACTATGGAAGGTAAACAATATCGAAAAGCTGAGATAACTAAAATTTTGTTCATTATGGATATCTGAGAATCGAATTGATGGTCTTATTTTTTGTTACCTGCATGTGTGTGTGTGTGTGTGTGTGTGTGTGTGTGTGTGTGTGTGTGTGTGTCTGTGTGTGTGTTTGTCATTAGTTTGTGACTTGTTGAAGGTAGTATATAGTATATATATATATATATATATATATATATATATATATATATATATATATATATATATATATAAATGAAATAGAAAAAGAATATAAATGCAGCATTTCCTTCCGGTGATGAGTTTTATGATAGCAGTATGTATGTATAGACACACACACACACACACACACACACACACACACACACACACACACACACACACACACACACACACACACACACATAGAGAGAGAGAGAGGACGGTGGTGGTGTGGATGCATATTTTCAACTTCACTGACTCGCTGAAAGTTTCCTCAGCGTCCGTGTTCACGCCAGGTGTACACCAACACTTTTTTATTTATTTTTTTTTTCTCGTCATCACTTCTGTGTGTTTTGTAGGTGTTTTCACTAAGGCTAGTGTAGCATACTTTCACCGTTCTCGTTTTCCTCCCTTTCCTTTCTCTCTCTCTCTCTCTCTCTCTCTCTCTCTCTCTCTCTCTCTCTCTCTCTCTCTCTCTCTCTCTCTCTCTCTCTCTCTCTCTCTCTCTCTCTCTCTCTCTCTCTCTTTTCTATGCTTCTTCTCCTCTCTTCCCCTCCTTCGCTTTCCATTACCTAATTAAAGAGAATAATTTGTTTTAGTATTAATAATATTCTTCCCCCACGCCTCACTACCGAGTGGCTTCGTGACGCCGAGAAATTAGCACTTGCATTATACTTTCTAATGAACCGGTAAGTGACCTTAATGCTGATATGCTAGTCAAGGGCGTTTCTTTCCACTCCTGGCAAAACACACTTATCCTCCCTAGGGCCACTTCGTCACGTGATGATGTACCTGTTCCTTCCTACTTTTCCACAGACATACACATTTGCGGCTGTCCACCGACAAAAAATAGAAAGAAATGCATAAGTAGATTTCTCGTTGATTTGCTGTTTCATTGACTACTTTGTTTTATTGTTTCATCTTGGACAATTTTTGGGATTGCGAAAAAGAAAAATGAAGTAAAATATAGGATTCTATGACTAGACGTTTCATAGCGACAGTTATTCTTATCATTTTTATAAGGAAAACATTGAAGACATTAGAAAAAAAAATCGTTCCTTCCAAGTATCTAAATCACATGAACATTGTCAAGTAAAGACCATCCCCAAGTTTCATCCGCTACCTTTGATATTTTTTTGTCAGGCAGTAGAACGTTCCCTGGTCCTCATGGCAAAGCTGCACTTCCTCAGCCTTACGAACAGTGGTCACTCAACAGGCCAGGTATTAATGCCATCAAGGAAGGCCTCTTAGATCAAATGTCGGCTTTCGCATCATAACTATCGATTACGCGACTTCTGACGTGAAAGACAGCTGGATCTGCTCACAAGTTTAATATTTCCTTCCACAATAACGTGAAAAAAGCCAACGATTCTCTGCCACGCTCACGACCCACACGTGACATTCCTCAAACCCAGGGACAATGCTAACACCAAAAACACATGCGAAGTAAACAACATCGGATCACTCACCAGCACGACATGCGACAGACTGAAACTGAATACTGCACATGTACGAACATTAATGAAAAAAAGGAAAAGAAAATAGAAAACTTGGCTAATACCAGTCTAGGTCACTGCAATATTAGAATCCAAAAGAAAATAGCGCCAAAAAAATGGGGTTTCTTAATCATGCATGGGAGAATACTGAGCATGGAAGGACACAACAGAATACTCCCACCTAGGAACAGTTCATTGCGCTGTCCTTCAGCCCGCCCTATCGTCACAACGCCTTCTTCTCTACATGATATCTCCATGATATGTAATACCACGTAAAAACCTTGAGTGGTATCGCCTTAGTTCATATAACATTGAGTAGGCTTAAACAAGAATATAAAAAAAATCCCTTAGATACTCCAACTTATACTTGAGCTAACCTTTACCAGACTTCGCGTGAATATAGAATTGAAGTGGCTGTGAAGAATGTTTAAAACCTTTGTACATTTACTAACAGGCTTATCCCACCATGTCTGCTCCTCTCGCTTCCCTTACTATTTCTTATTTCCTGTATTTTCTGTATTTGTTTGTGGTTCGGCGTGTGTTTTGTATCGCACTGACACTCCTCTGCTTACCTTGCCAGCGCCACGAATTTAAGTCACATAGGTTAAGATTTGTTACACATTGTCACGCTACTTTAATGCACATCTATGTCTCCATTATTTTATCCATCATACGAGGAAGCTCGGGATTATACACTTCCAGTTTTGCAAACGAGAGAGAGAGAGAGAGAGAGAGAGAGAGAGAGAGAGAGAGAGAGAGAGAGAGAGAGAGAGAGAGAGAGAGAGAGAGAGAGAGAGAGAGAGAGAGAGAGAGAGAGAGAGAGAGAGAGAGAGAGAGAGAGAGAGAGAGAGAGAGAGAGATTCTTCCCATAGTGTTGGAATGTCAAAATAGAATCACTGTCTCTAGCTGAGTGTCACAGGGTCTTCAGTACAGCTTTATTACTTTTCTGGAATTAAGTCACGCTGCAAGTAAGTCGCGTATAATGTCATAGAATCAAGTGCAGACCTTGTCATAAATTGAATTTAATAATGGCTTGTAGCGACGAACTACCAATATTCATGAGCTGCCACCCTATCTTCGAGGTGACAGGTCCACCACCACGACCCGCTGGGCTGACGCTGTGGCTAACCTTTCCCAGAATAGAGAATTGAAGCGAACGTGAAGAATGTTCAAAACTTTTGTACATTTACAAGCAGGTTCATCCAGCCAGGTCTGCCAGTCTTGATTCTCTTATTATTTCTCATTTCCTGTATTTTTCTGTATTTGTTTATTGTTTGACTTGTATTTTGTGTCACACTGACGCTCATCTTGTGACCTTGCCAGCGGCACGACTTTAGCTCACTCACCTTAAAATTTGTCGCACATTCGCACGCTCCTCTGTGTTTTTCTAATGCAATAGTTAAAACGAGCGTGTCTATTATTTTTCTATTACACGAGGAAGCTCAGCAATACACACTTCTATTTTTACATCTGTGGTTTTGGCGAAGTGTACAGATTTGAGCGCACTTTCCACTATCCAATCCATCTACCCCTCCCACTCTCCTTACGCTGGCAGGTTTTAACCATATTGCGTGGAGTTCAGAGAGATTTGATGTGGTAATGTCTGATAGTCTTTGAAGTGATACATTTGTCGGTCGTAAGGAATAAACATTTACAAGGAATAGGACTGTACGTCTCGACGCGGCTGTTAAAAAACTCAGGCGAGTATCATGGCTAATCTAACTATTGAAATGGGTTGTATTGTTTTCTTTACAATTTGAATATGCCTTAGATATTAATAAAATGCGAACCCTCATTATATTGTAGTAGTGGGGAAGACTGAGATTCGTTCATCACTCATATATTACCGACCCCCACCATTTGATGGTCCCGGGACACCTTTGTATGTCTAAATGTAACGCTTGGCAATTTACTTGAATTTTTTTAATGTGATCTTTGAACTTTGCTTCATAGCAGTCATCCTGCAGTCGCTAGCGTCATCTTCAGTGCCAGCAGGTAAGCAGTAATGTTCAGACCTGCCAACAAGGCATCGCTGAATTACATAAGATGGCATAGCGCACCGCCCAGAGTTTCACATATAATAAAAAAAAAATGCCTTATTTTTGGCGGAATGGAATGTCGTGACAAGGTGCGCATTAAGTGGATAGCAGGATGGTGGTTCCTCGGTCATTACCTATTAGTGTTGGTATTGCACGAACTTCCTTCCTTCCGTACTCCATTATTATTGTTATTATTTACGCGTCCGTCGGCTCTGCGGTAGTTACCACGGCTTAGCCCTGTATTGCCACTAAAAAACACTACAACGTGCTACCCCTGGTTAAAAAAACAAAAAAAACATTCCGACCATGAACCTGAACAATTTTTCAAGTTCTTTTCTCTTATTGAAACCCAGATCATATATAGTTTTGTTCTATAGATCCTTTCGAAGGTCTAAATGTAAAGACCATTAATTCTAGACCGTATGTACTGATAGCTTGTCTGTCCAGCCGTCCTCCTCACTTTTAATTACCCCCTTTAGGTTTCAGTAAAGCGCATTTCATGACAGTACACCATATGCTTTGTTCATGGTAATGGTGGTGGTGGTGGTGGTGATGGTGGTGGTGGTGCTGCTGCTGTTGATGGTGGTGGTGATGGTAGTGGTCGTCGTGGTGGTGGTGGAGACATGTGGCCGGTGTGTTGCCCTTCACTCAGTCGCTTAATTAATGCAAGGTAGGGGTTGTAGAACGCACGCAAGGGTTGGTAAGGACTTTGATTCCTTCACTTGACGGGCCTTGTTTGTGTGCTTACACGTAACACACACACACACACACACACACACACACACACACACACACACACACACACACACACACACACACACACACACACACACACACACACACACACACACACACACACACACACACACACACACACACACACACACACACACACACACACACACACACACACACACACACCGGAAAAATACTTAGTTGATTTAATGTTCAAGATTAAGGATTCATGAATTGAGAAAAATGGTCACCAGTTAAGGAAATACATGTGGAATGAAGCAATGAAGAAAAGGGAAAAGCAAAAACTGTGGCTTTGCATGTGTAATTCAACCGCATTCTTGACCATATGCTGGACTTCTGACATTCAGCTGTTGTAGACCCACAAACCACCATGGAAAAATTGATCCCTGAGACACAGCACATTATTTATCCCTGCTCAATGGAAAGACATGAGCGGGATTCAAACTGGTTGTTGAGTGACAGGCGAGGACGCTAATTGTGTGTGTGTATGTGTGTGTACTCGTTGCCATGAAAAGTAAGTGGAAAAATATATGTGACTCTGAGGAAAACTATGAAAAGTTGGAATATTAATCCTATTATATGTTTCCCTCACACACGCAGCTTGAACTCAAAGGGAAAAAACACATTATGAAGCTGCCTCCGTTTAACACTTGTTGTTGCCTTTTGTACTCTGCGCTGAGTTTTATTTTAACACACACACACACACACACACACACACACACACACACACACAGAGAGAGAGAGAGAGAGAGAGAGAGAGTGAGAGAGATTTTCATTCTCCCTTACTTTTATATAATCTTCACTATCACTGTCTGTAGTTTTCATCACCACTATATTTTATTATGTCCTTAATTAACTAACACTGCTTTTCATCATCTTCACTCTCATTGCCTCTTCCTTCGCTTCCTCGCTAACACCGCCTTTCTCGCTCATAGCACCAGCATGTGGCTTCTCATTTTATTGCAAGCATCTCCACCTCATAACCTTTGTGTGGTCAGCCTTACTTGCCCTCGCTTGCTGACCTGCTGTGAAAAGTGTGCTGCGTTGAATCAGACTTGCCTACTTTTTCTCTCTCTTTTTTTTTGTAATTCTTTTGTTGCGTTGGTGTGATATCGCGAAAATTCCTGAAACAAAAGGGTGTGGAATCGAAAACTGTATGCAGGGATGTTTGAATGATGCTTGGAGTATGTTTGGAGGATAGTAACAAGAGTAAGTGAAGTAGGTTGGGCTTCCTCATTCGGGACAATGGTATCCTAGCGGGTGGGCTTTGAGATAGGAGGTACACTAAAGAAGTATCCCCTTTAGCCCAAAAATTCCCGTGAAAAGGCCACATGGTATAAATAAATGAAAAAAAAAAAGTGGAATGAAACGAAGGAGAAGAAGGCTCATTGTTACAGTATTATCGTTATTGTTATTGTTATTATTGTCGTATGTTGATTTCTCACGTTTTTTTTTCTATTATTACTTAAAGATACATTTGTTAATATTGTAATTTGTTTTCTGAAGTGACACTGGCTTCGATTTGTGCTGGATCAGAATAACTGGCACACTTTGGTTAATGCTGTCTTTACTACTCTGTCTCTCCAGAAAGTAGACTCGGAATCGTGCAGGTAAAAAAAACGAAAGACATAAATAAAACAGAATAATGTGTCTTGAAGGTTTCCGAATTTGTGCTGCTGATTTTGTGTCTGTCAAGGAAGTGATGCTCAAATGTCCTCCACCAGATGTTGAAACTTTTTCACGAGGAATCGAGGGAGTCACGATGAGGCTTTGTCCGTCACTGCTGTCCCCTCCCTCTCTCCCTCCTCTCTTGTAATGCCCCTTGCTCCCCACAGATCCCTACTCCACACACACACACACACACACACACACACACACACACACACACACACACACACACACCGCGTAGTGTAGTGGTTAGCACACTCTGCTCACAACCGAAAAGGCCCGAGTTCGAGTCCTGGGCGCGGCGAGGCAAATGGGAAATGTGTGGTCCCTCTTCACCAGCAGCAAGTAGGTACGGGATGTGACTTGAGGGGTTGTGACCTCACTTTCCCGGTGTGTGGAGTGTGTTGTGGTCTCAGTCCTACCCGAAGATCTGTCTATGAGCTCTGAGCTCGCTCCGTAATAGGGAAGGCTGGCTGGGTGACCGGTAGACAACCGTGGTGAATTACACACACACACACACACACACACACACACACACACACACACACACACCGCGTAGTGTAGTGGTTAGCACGCTCGACTCACAATCGAGAGGCCCGGGTTCGAGTCCCGGTAAGTGGTGAGGCAAATGGACAAGCCTCTTAATGTGTGGCCCCTGTTCACCTAGCAGTAAATAGGTACGGGATATAACTCGAGGGGTTGTGGCCTCGATTTCCCGGTGTGTGTTGTGTGTTGATGTGGTCTCAGTCCTACCCGAAGATCGGTCTATGAGCTCTGAGCTCGCTCCGTAATGGGGAAGACTGGCTGGGTGACCAGCAGGCGACCGAGGTGAACACACACACACACACACACACACACACACACACACACACACACACACACACACACACACACACCTTCATCACTACTGGGATCTCTCCATCCCTCCCTCACCGGTTCCCTAATCCACCACCTTCATCCGACATCCATCTCTCCCCTGTGCTCAGTCCGCAAACTCTGTGCCTCCACCAGCACTCACTCGGTCCCCATTCCTTGCCCTCCACCTAACACTGCTTCCTCTCCTGTTCGCTCCCCAGACTTGTGTGCTGGTCTACCTTCACCCAGCAGGCATTTTCTTCCCCCGCTTTCCCATTCCTACCTCTCTACCCAACACCGCCTTCCTCTCCCCCGTCCCCCAATTCTCCACCCTTGTCCCTTCACGCCCGTTTCAGAGCACGCTTGTGAAAAACTGCCGACAAAATGCAATATTGTGGCGTGGGAATATTTGTGTGGGAAGGCGAGAGTGGTGTTCAACTTTAGAC
>NC_059296.1:1727500-1772500 GCF_017591435.1 Portunus trituberculatus
AAATATATTATCTGGTTAGAGTAAAATATCATCACCGGAATTAGATATTTCTTAACTCACCCCTCCTTCCCTTCCTCTCACCATTATTCAGGAGTCTTTTCATCATTTCATTGTGTTATTATGCATAAACAAGGGTTGCCCCCTGTGAGGTTTGAACTCACGACCCCTGGTTTACGAGACCAGTGCTCTACCACTGAGCTAAGGAGGCGGATGAAAAGATTAAAAACACTTCTCTTAATAACGTTCTTCCAGGATGTTGGGCTTAATCATTCTTCACATCCTTCCTTGCCTTCTTTTCTTTTTCCTTCCGTGTTTTATTATTTTTTCCCTCTCCTCCTTCTTGCCATCCCTACCTTCTTATCTTCTTACCCTTCTTACCTTCTTACTCTCTCTTCCTCGTGACCGTCCCTCGTCTCCGTAATGTCATTGAAGACGGATGACCAGCGGCACACATATGCTAGTTGAAGTTTCCTGCATAAATCTTGGGTCATTCACCGCCTAAACAGTTTGCGAAACCTTCCGTTAAGTTTTCAGAATCTTTTAATTTCTGTTTCTGGATAACCTTGACGCGCCACTAAATAACTGGACCTTCTTTTTCGCTTGGCAAGGGTGATGCTTCTGCTGCGTCTTCAATTCCTTCCTTGTCTAGGTCATTCCGCAGTGACTTCCAACTTCTTTGTGATAATTGATCGCATGGGATATTCTTAAACCGCGAATCCGTCCATTATCATCATCCCTCGCTCCGGGACGTGACACAGTAAGCACAGGTACTGTATATGTTCCAGTCACTCAGCTTCTGCTTATTTATGCACTTGTTGTTAGTATAGGTTTCTGCGAGTCTTGTTCTTATTCATGCCGCTTTGCTTTTATGGTGTTCTAGTGTCCTTGTCTTGGTGGCACATGTCACTCAAAGAAAGAGAGAGAGAGAGAGAGAGAGAGAGAGAGAGAGAGAGCGTGTATGTTGAAATACCGACACTAAACACTTCATTCACGCAATGTGGTGAATAAATATTTGCGTACAAATCATCCCAACTGGAGCTTTAAATCGCCCACAGCAATTTTTTGTTACGTATCCCTTACCTTCCTTGATTTCTATATTTAGGAGACCTACTTGCGGGCATCCTTCATGTTCTTTATGGCCCCACACTTCCCTCGTGCCTCAAATAACAAGGGAGAGGCATGGGAATAGCAATCAGCGGTGGCGCCATCAAACTGCTGTTCGCCTTCGACGTCAGCGGATAAACGTGTATATTATTCACTCCTGCAGAAAGATTCCCCTCCTCCACGATGTGTGGCGTTGGTGCAGAACAAACCAGCGGGGCGGCAAGCACACTCCAGAAATGCGCTTACAAACAAAACAAAAATTACCCCTAATGACAAAATAACGCCGGCGCCTCCTTCTCGCTGACACCTGTGAGTGGCGGCACGAATACCACAGCACGCCACCACCACCACCACCACCACCACCACCACCACTGCCATCACCACCACCATCACCACCACCACCACCACTCCACCACCACCACCACCACTACCATTATCATCACTTTTCTTATTATTATTGCCACTACCACCATTTCCACCAGCACCACCGCTACTTTCATCATAAACACACAAATCCCATTGCCACTAATAACATGATCACCACAATAGGCCGTCACTATAGATGGTCTTGCAACTACCACCACTACCACTATGATCACCACCACCGCCTCCACCACCACCCTTGTCTATAAAAGATCAGACGCACACGCACACTTGCACGCATAAAATGATGTAAGATTAAATTTCGTTGACTTACAGAAAGCTCTATCCGTAAAACGCTGCTCCCCCACAGCGAATCTTGATCACGCCACCTCCACCACCACCACCACCACCACCACCACCACCACCACCACACCAAAAAAAAAAAGCAGCGATATTAACGTATTCAAGCGTAAGAACGTCACATTTACTTGAACATTTGCAACTGGTGTCATCAATAATAAACCATCAAAGAATTATCACAACCATAATAATAAGAACCATAGTCCAAACTTAAAGATGAACAACAGAAACAACAACAACAACAACAACAACAACAACAACAACAACAACAACGGAAACCACTACCATCATCACAACCAGCAGTGATATTAACGTACACATTCAAAATATATAACCAGCACATGTTTCACTGTTTGAAACATGCATTTAACAAGATAAGATAAAGTTATTTTATGACCACTTTCAGCAATACTAAAGCATTTAATTTTGCATGTAGGAATTATACCAACAAAAACAAGCAACATTACCATTTCCACCACTACTACTACTACTACTACTACTACTACTACTACTACTACTACTACTACTACTACTACTACTACTACCACCTTATCCCCAGAAACATTACCACTAATCCACACACTTGTACATTGAACTTTACTTTTCCTTCGTTGCAGTAATGTTAATTCTTGTGGTGTTATAATATTCCATTCATTCGCTTATCCCCTAAAATTATAAAGGAAACGTCGTGAAATATCCACTTTTATATTGTAGTTGAAACCCAAAATTAGTCAAAACTGTTTAAACCCTTGAGTACCACTACACGTTTCCATATTCATTCTGCTTACTATTTTGTGATTCTGAACAGCTCCA
Organism: Portunus trituberculatus; assembly: GCF_017591435.1. Taxonomy (NCBI): domain Eukaryota; kingdom Metazoa; phylum Arthropoda; class Malacostraca; order Decapoda; family Portunidae; genus Portunus; species Portunus trituberculatus. Next base: position 1,730,141 of record NC_059296.1, read on the forward strand.
GAAACTTATGTGGGAGATTGAAATAGTGAAGACTGTGACCATTAATTTCCTAACCTCCATAGACCCTTCCAAATGTCAATAAAATGGTCTAGTACACAAATCTCAATCTAAAAATGTGTTCCAGTATTAAAGGGATTAAACAAGTTAGAGCAGATGCAGTACTGTGTAACTAGTATTACATAACCTAACTTTACCTAACCTAACCTAACCTAGCTTTTAGTTCAGTCTAGTTTAAAGCAGCCTTGACTAATTCTGGAGTTTTAACTGTAAAAAAAAAAAAAAAAAAAAGCTGACTGAATTTTTAAACCAAGTAAGGTATATTGTCAAGAAATGATACCTTTTTATTATTTACGAAACTTCCGGGCCAGGGTGAGGAAGGCGGGAGGGAAGGTGACGCCGTTAATTCGTCGATGTATATGACCCGCCACCCACAGCCGCGCGGATCACTGTACTTACGTCAGGTGTTAATAGAGCAGGTAAAGCTGAGGTGTTCATTATGGGGCGAGGCGGCGGCAAGATTAATGGGAAGCCTTGGGTGGGATGTTGGAGGGAGTGGCTCGTGCGAGTAGGAGGAGCAGGATGAAGGAGGAAGGGATGCGGTGGCTAGAGGAGTGGGAGGTGAACAGTAGATGTAAGTTCCTTTAAATGCTGGAAAGGTAAAAGAATAAGTTGTAACCTCTTTGTACATTATCGGGTGTTCGTGTAGGATTCCACTGCAGGACAAAGGCATCCACGCTTTTCTGTCTGCTGTCCGTCTGTTCCAAGTCACCTCAGGAAAGTTTCTCATCCCTCCATTACCTCTGCATGTATTTATTTCATTTACCTAATTACTGCATAAATAATGTAACAACAGAAAGTTGAGAGTTACAGTGTAAAATGAATGTCGTGACTGCTGACATTTCGCTTCGTATATTATTTTCAATAAGAGAAATGTCCATTTGTGAGAATTACAATGGTAGTGATGACAGTGATTATGAGAAGTTTGATAATGATAATAGTAATGATAATAATAATAATAATAATAATAATATTATTATATATTATTATTATTATTATTATTATTATTACTATCATTATTATTATTATTATTATTATTATTCTTATTATTATCTTTATCATTATTATTATTATTATTATTATTATTATTATTATTATTATTATTATTATTATTATTATTATCATCATCATTATCATCATTATTATTGTTGTTGTTATTAAAGTAATCATTAACATTATTATTAATGACTACAACAAAAACGATGACAACAATTAAATCTGTTAGCAAAACAGAGTGAGGAGTTCATGAAAAATTACGCATTTATTTGTGCATTGCATTAATAAATTTAACATCTGATCTCAATGTTTTTCAAATAATTTGAAAAAAATGCATATATTTCAGTAATCAATCGCCACCATCAGTCCGCCACCACCACCACCACTTCTGTCATGTACTTTCCCTCGAAGGTAATCAGGAAGGACGTGGACGTATGTACGTATAATTTTTGAGAATAAAGTTTCAAAGAGTCCCAGGTAAAGGTAAAGAAGGTTGTTTGGTACGTGCCTGGGTGGTGGAAGCGAGGATGTGGTGGGCTGGCTAGTGTGTGGAGCAAGAGTTGGGCTAAGTCGGGCGAGGTGGTGGAGGGTGGAGGCAGGAGGGGCTGCAGCCTATGGAACACCCACGAGGCCTTGTCCGTGTTGATTTAGCGTGACTTGGTGAGGCGTTAACGAGGAGTGATGGCAGTACCGCCCGATGCAGCGTGGCCTAGGGGAGCAAAAACTGTGAGCTGCTCGGAGCCACCAGGTGCCGTGGTAGTAGAAAAATATGACTATAGTTTTATGAAGTTCGATTATTTGTTATCCTTCACTCGTATTCACTTGTATGAGATTACGTGCATACAAATGTTTACCTGAGTGAAGAAAAGGAGAAAAATGTTAGTGATAGCCTTTGCTTGTTTCAAGACATTTGTCCCAGACTTTTAGCTAACTCTGCTAACCTTTTAGAAAATTGGCGATCAAGTGGGCCTTTTTTTTGTGTATTTTTTGTTGCCATTGGCCAGCTTCCCTCTTCCATAAAAAAAGTAATATAATCCGAAGGCCATCATGATCCAGAACTTGAAATAGATAGAAATAGATAAACATTAGAGAAAAATTGTGCAGGAAAGAAAGATCGATCTGGCCTAAAAATGAGGCAACAATCCGCGAGGGGTGTTTGGAGCGTGGGGTGAGCTGTGAGGCGACGAGGCGACACCAAACGTTTTGGAGAATATGCGATCATAACATTGTCCTGCTCGCTTTTGTTCAACTGGATGAAAATGCGTGAGGAGGCGACAGTGTTTTACAGCTTCGATTTGCTGTTCTCTGGGTAGTAAGAGAATCAGTGAAGCAGTGGTGGTGTGCTTGATGTTGATGAAATCAGGATGTGCTGCCGTAACATTAGTGATACTCCTTCTGTTCTGGGCATGTAGAAGCAGGTGGTAATGAAATGGTAGTCTTTCGAGGTTTATAAAGTAATGGTGATCTTTGCACAATAAAAGTGATATTTTCCTTCGAGTGGTTGTGGAGAAATGATGAATCTTTACTTAGGAGGATTGTGTCTTTGGTGTTGGGAGTATACAAGAACAGTTGTGATATTTGGTTCTTGGAATGATCATGGAAAAATGTTCTAGCTTTAAATTCCAGGTATTTTATAAATCTGGTAATATTTTTCTTCTGTTTTCGGTATGAAACAGTCCAAGTATTGTTGCTGTTGTTGGTTCAAGGGAAAGTATAAGAGCACAAATGTTATTATACTTACTTGAAAGGAAATATGGAAAAGCTATTTTATTGTGTTTTGGCCTGTAAATATAGAGTAATACTGTCATTTCTGATATAGAATGGAGGAGAGCAGCGCCACCTGTTTTTCACTGGGATTGACCAGTTCTGTTTGATAGGCAATGATTGTATTAATATACGATTGTCCCTTGGTAATAAATTATGTATTTATATTTACATATTACCAAACAGCATCCTGAAGTATTATTTATTGTGATCGTTATTGTGGATCAAGAGAGAGAGAGAGAGAGAGAGAGTGTGTGTGTGTGTGTGTGTGTGTGTGTGTGTGTGTGTGTGTGTGTGTGTGTGTGTGTGTGTGTGTGTGTGTGTGTGCGTGTGTTCACCTAAAGAAGGGCTGTAGGTGGCATGCAGCGCCACCACTTGGGGGGTGATGGAGGGAGGGGAGTGGCGGCGTGGCATCAGGTGCGGCATAACTTTCTCCGTGAGAAAAGTTTTGCCATGGTGAGCTGCTTCACAAATCACAGGGATATTTTGCATGTGTTTCAATAAATGTAAATAAATTGTATATAATATTTAGACATAAGGATGAATATAAATAGGAGGAGGCAGACAGCGAGCGTCGATAAGGAACCTCTAAGTGTCACCGTATCGCTGCCATTATCGGCACTAAATTTGAACTTGGTGCGCGCCATAACTTAAGGTGTCAAATGAACGCCGGAAAAGTTTAGGAAGTCAGACGGGAATCACTCGCGTCGCTAATGGGTATTGGTTACACTGCCGCCTGCGAGGAGCGCCTCCCCCGCCGCCGTGCTAACTTTGCCGCCGCGCCGGTGTTGAGTTGCCCGAGTCGCACTCATTCTTGCTTCGCCAGAAATATGGAGATCATCAGAATTTTCAGCAAAAGTTTTGCCGTCACCACGTCTCTCTCCCCCTCTCCCTTTCCCTTCCTTTGGTTCGGGGACAACTAGGAACCGCACATCCCTAGAGGCACCAGGTGTCCCCAGCTGCATCCCGAGCGATCACTGCTGTAAAGCAAGTATTTGTAACTGAAACACGAAGCTGCCAGTGACAACGCAGCAGAGTGACCTGCAAAACTAAACATGAAATATTATTTGTCGGATACGACCATGCAGCAGCAGCAGATAGAATGGGTGAGTGGTAAACACTTTGGTCTTTGTCCTCACTGTTGTCACTCGCCAGTCTGTGGCCGTGCCACGCACACGAACAATAGGCTTTTTGTGTGTGAAGAAAGAGATAGAGTTCCCTACCATAAAGAAAGGGTAGGGCGAGATTATTTTGACTTTGTAGGTGTTCAATGTCGATGAGTGAAGGTGCGAGTCTCTAATTATCCCTGAATGATGGCCAGTCAAGGCACCACGGTGCACCGCTGCGATCACCTGCTATAAAAACATTGTGTGTTTTTTCATCGCTTCATTTCACGACCACTACCTGGACCTCCTGCTTCCCTCGTGTCACCGACACTGGCCGCGGCACGGAACACGCCACACCCCTGGCAGATAGCAAACTCAGGTTACTGAGGCAAGTCAAACATCTTACCCTCGTTTCCTCAGAATACCGGCTAGAAACAACCATTTCGCCGATAGGCTTTACATTCTATCAGCTAACTTGCAAGAAAAAAAAACAGACGTGTTTGTTCTTTCTTTTTAGTTGGATTTCTCAAAGTTACCACCTGAACAAGTGCGATTGGAACTTAAAATGCCAGCGTTCGAGGAATGTGCTGATCATGCAGAGGATGAAGACAGTAACACTCCTTCCGCCACTCTTTCCTGGACTGAGAGATGAGGAAGAAAATTATTTGTATCGACTTGACTTCACGCTGGTGGCTGTTAAGTGGTTGCTGCACGCTACACTTACTTCCATGGTTATTCAGGATTTTTTTCCCTCCATGTTGCCTTTACTTAGTGTGACTTTTTTTTCCAACACATGCTCTCCCCCCGCGCTGTCTGGAATCTCATCAGGATTGTACAGCCGGCAGTCCCGAGTTTTTAATTCAAGTTGTCTGTCATGTCTTATTACACTGGCCTTTGTTTTCTGCCCGAATACTATTGCGCGTGTTACGTAACATAATGCATAACTTTTTGTTATGCTGTTTATTAGAGGTTATTTATCTACAAAATCTTACTCAGGTTATATTATCTGCACGAAGTTAATGGAGAACAATTAAAAAAAAAAATGTGTGTGTATATATATATATATATATATATATATATATATATATATATATATATATATATATATATATATATATATATATATATATATATATATATATATATATATATATATATATATATATATATATATATATATATATATATATATATATATATATATATATATATATATATATATATATATATATATATATATATATATATATATATATATATATATATATATATATATATATATATATATATATATATATATATATATATATATATATATATATATATATATATATATATATATATATATATATATATATATATATATATATATATATATATATATATATATATATATATATATATATATATATATATATATATATATATATATATATATATATATATATATATATATATATATATATATATATATATATATATATATATATATATATATATATATATATATATATATATATATATATATATATATATATATATATATATATATATATATATATATATTTTACACCGTTTGTGAAATTGCCCATTTCATGAAATGGGCAAACCCAATTCATGAAATGAACCTAACTAACCTAACCTGACCTGACCTGACCTAACCTAACCTAACCATTTCATGAAATGGCCTCCATTGCACATTTCATGAATTGGGTTAGGTTAGGTTAGCTTTGTTTAGGTTAGGTTAGGTTAGGTTAGGATAGGGTTAGGTTAGGTTAGGTTAGGTTAGGTTCATTTCATGAATTGGGTTTGCCCATTTCATGAAATGGGCAATTTCACAAACGGGTAATATATATATATATATATATATATATATATATATATATATATATATATATATATATATATATATATATATATATATATATATATATATATATATATATATACACACACACACACACACACACACACACACACACACACACACACACACACACACCGATAAGCGGTAAGCGGCGAGGCAAATGGGCAAGCCTCTTAATGTGTGGCCCCTGTTCACCTAGCAGTAAATAGGTACGGGATGTAACTGGAGGGGTTGTGGCCTCGCTTTCCCGGTGTGTGGAGTGTGCTGATGTGGTTTCAGTCCTACCCGAAGATCGGTCTATGAGCTCTGAGCTCGCTCCGTAATGGGGAAGACTGGCTGGGTGACCAGCAGACGACCGAGGTGAATTACACACACACACACACACACACACACACACACACACACTGTTACGTTCACCGGTTAAACTGGTAAGATTGGCATCGGAGAGCCGGTGAACAATAACAATAAAAAAAAACACTGCAGGTTCAACTGGTGAGGAAATGCAAAAGGGGGTCACTTTAAAAAGCTACTTTAATAACCCATAATGAAATTGACACATATATAACAAGAAACATGAAACACAGATATATAACATGAAACACAGGAAAATGACATACACATATACATATAACACAGTAATAAATACAACAATAAAGAACCCAACTTAATACCTAACAATAATCCTAATCCTATATAGAGGCAATGTGGAAAACACGGACGAGGGAAGTGATACTTATGCGGTGTCGCAGTGGTGAAATGCTGGGTGATGGTTGATCCCACGGCAGAACCAAGAGGCGTTGTGTTCACTGGTTGAGGCTTGGATCTCAACTGCCAATCCAGAAAACCAAGAGCTGGCTCAACACTTTCGGTTGAGTCGAAAGGGCCGCGTGAATCCAACTTCGGGACAGTAGCCGGGCTTCATGAAACGGTGACGTGGAAGGTTCACGAGACGGTGGCGTGGAAGGTTCACGAGACGGTGACGTGGAAGGGAGGCGGAGAGGTGGCGAACGAGGTAACAAGCGGAGGAGGTGATGGTAGTAATGCATGTTACGGGCGGGCCGTAACATTTCCTCCCCCCTAAGACCTCCGTAATGGGCTCATGAAGGAGGTGAGACGGGAGATCTTGATAAGGCGTCGGCGATGATGTTGTCCACCCCACCACCAGACACAGCACCTCGCAAAGGAAGAACCTGCAGAAGCTTGAAGCGCACATCGGAGGAGACGATGACGAGGAGGCGATACACGAGCCAGACAGCGGTGATGGTGGTGAGAGAGACCAGCCAGAACCAGATGAAAATGTAGATCTTCTCGTTGATGATGTTAACCGCCAGCACACACATGGTGTCGTGGGTCTCGATGGTTCCCGAAGGGCCGAACTTCCTGAAGGTGCACTTGGTGACTCTGGGGAAGATGCGTGTCATGGGATCGATGCGCTTCTCGGGGTCCATGTCAGGGAAGTTGATGACCTCCGTGCCGTAGGTGAGGAAGGTGCCGCCCAGGAACAGGTCGGTGAAGTAGATGTTGCCCTCCAAGTCCTGAGTTATGTAATTTATAGCCCTCTGGAAGGTGGCGGGAGCATTAGACACGCAAAGGGCATCACTTGGTATTGGTATAGTCCGAAGGGAGTGATGAAGGCGGATATTATTTGGGCCTCGTCCGAGAGGGGAATCTGGTAGTAACCTTTAAGCAAGTCTATAGTGGTTACAAATTTGGCTACTCCTATACTATCTATAAGGTCCTCTATCAAGGGCAATGGGTAGGAGTCTGGCAATAACTTTTAAGATCAGACTGTTGTGAAGGTGTTAAGGAAAGAAACACCTCATCAAGGTTGGACATGATTTGGCTGTTTGAGGGGCGTCCTTTAGGTGACAAGAAGAGGAATTCGATGTCGGACTCTTCCTCGGGGGGCACAGGACCAGACTCCTTTCCTATCAGACATACAGGTACAGCGCGAGACAAGTCGTCCTCTGGTTCTCTGGAGTGGTAAGGTTTCATTAGATTAATATGAACAAGTTGGGAATCCTTACGACGGTCAGGAGTGTGGACCACATAATTTAATGGACTTAGTTTTTGAGCCACAACATAAGGTCCCATGAACTTACTGTGAAGAGCATTGCCTGGAGTGGGGAGAAAAAGTAAAACCTTGTCTCCTGGTTTGAAACTTCTCATGACAGATTTGGGAAGAGAATTCTGTTGCATTTTAGTTTGAGATTTGAGGAAGTTTGATTTAGCAAAAGATCTGACTTCACTGATTTTATTCTTAAGGTTACTGATGTAGTCAGACACACTGGGGCTTGAAGGAGTATTTTGAGTAAACCATTGATCCTTTAATATTTTGAGAGGCCCCCTGATCTGTCTACCATAGAGTAATTCAAAAGGGAGTAACCTAAAGAATCTTGAGGAGATTCTCTTAAAGCGAAGAGAAGGAAAGAAATACTTTCATCCCAGTCTCCTTGATGCTCCAAGCAATACTTCTTCATCATGGATTTTAATGTTTGGTGAAACCGCTCCAGACAGCCTTGGGATTGGGGTGGTAAGCCGAGGAGGTAACATGGTCGATGTTTAGCTCATTCACTATCTGTTGGAAAAAATGGCTAGTGAAATTGCTACCCTTGTCAGACTGAATTTGTTTTGGAATTCCTACCGAGGTGAAAAAATGTATTAGATGTTTTACAATGGTCTTTGATGTGATGTTCTTAAGAGGGAATGCTTCAGGGTACCTGGTAGTGGGATCCATGAGGGTTAACAAATACTGATTCCCTCGTTTGGTTTTGGGTAAGGGCCCTACGCAGTCTAGTATGATCTTTTCGAAGGGCTCCGTCTGAACTGGAATAGGCGTCAGAGGAGCTGGCACAAGGCGTTCGTTAGGCTTACCCACAACTTGACATATGTGACATGTTTTTACATAGTGTGACACATCCTTTTTCATTCCTGGCCAAAAAAATGTTGAAGAGCCTTCTTGTAGGTTTTTTGGATGCCTAGATGACCTGACAATCCATCATGAGCTAGTTCTATAATGGCTGGTCTTACAGACAAGGGATGACAACTTGATGTGTTTCTGACCAGGTGTCTAGTTGTTTCAGTTCAGGAGGTCTGTAGGCACGCATCAGGACTCCTTCCTGATAATAAAAACAAGGCAATTTAGACATATCCTTTGTCTCACTGGCCACATGTCTGATCTTAGCCAAAGTGAGATCCTGTTCCTGAGCATTAATCAAATTCTCCTTTGAAATGATGTCATTATACAAGTTGTCAGTAGAGGCAATCATTGGTGGAGGAGGTGATGAAAGGGCAGGGGACTTGGACTGAGACCTGGTGACTGCACACACTGGGAAGAAGTGAGGGATGTTTCGTCCAGGGTCTTAGTGGGACTTTCTGTTAAGGGAGAATCAAGAACAATTAAGTTTGGAACAGCCAAGTTACCCGCAAGATCATTACCCAGTACAAGATGTACCCCGGTACTGGCAGTTCACCAGGTTTAATGGCTACCTCAACCTCTCCTGAAATGAACGGGCACTGTAAGCTAATATTAGCCAAGGATAGGAGAGCTGTGATTCGAGACCTGTAAGGATCACCTTCTCCCCAGTGAAAGCCTGTTTGATGTTAGGGATGACATCTTCCCTTAAGATGGATTGGGCAGCACCTGTATCACGCAGAACCTTGATATTTATTGCCTTGTCTTTACCATCAGTCAGGGACACTTTACCTTGATACATGTACGAGTCATAAAGTTCTAGAGGAGAGTTGACAGGGTTAGCTAGGGCCACTGGTTTCTTGTTCTCAAATGTGTTAGGTCTAGGGGCCACAAAAGAAAATTGACGTTGAGAACCCTTGCAATTTGGGTGTCTACATTTCTGGATCGTGTGACCTGGCTTCTTACAGTATGTACACCAGGGGGAATTATATGCATTTGGCGAGAATCCGGTTGGCTTACCACCCGCGCCCCAAAACCTTCCCCAAAGGAGGACCTAACATTAGACAGTGAACCACGACCTCTACTACCCAGGGATCCCATCAACAAAGCAAACGCATCAGCCACTTTAGCGGCAGACATAAGATCACTCTCTCCCGTTCTTCCACATGCCTCAGAATATTAAATGGTAACTTGTTCTTCCATTCTTCCAGGACCATTAGATTGAGCAACTCCGAAAAGGTGGTAATGTTAAGGGCGGCTAACCATTTCTTAAATTGTCTTAGTTTCTCACTAGCGAATTCAACATAGGTGTGAGACTCTGGTTTCACATACTTTCGAAACTGCTGTCTGTATCCATCAGAAGTGATAGAGTAGGCGTCTAGAATGTTACCTTTGATCTCTTCATATTCTACCTCATCACTAAGGCCGTTGTATACCCTATAAGCTTTTCCTACTAGCTTAGGGACAAGGAGAGACACCCACTGATCCTTGGGCCATTTATTCCTATGAGCAATGCTCTCAAAAGCGCGAAATGACCCGTCAACATCAGATTCATCAAAAGGGGGAACTAGCGGAGCAGCTGTAGCAGGATTAAAGCTTGCTAACTGTTTCTTTATATCTATTTCTTCCCTCTAAACTTAGCGTCATTTCGTAGGGCTAACTCCTGAATTTCTAACTCTTTCTCCTGCCTTCTAAGTTGTAACTGAAATTCTCTCTCTTCTTTCTTTTCCTGTAATTCTCTCTTCTCTTTCTGCCTGTAGTTGCATTTCTTTTGCTTCTTTTTCTGCCTGTAGTTGCATTTGTTTTCATGCATCCGGTATTCTAGTTTAAGCTTCTCAATTTCCCATTGACTTATCCTACTCTTATCCTGTTCTTCCTGGGGACTGTGTATTATAGTCCTCGTAGAGGCTGACATGGGAGTTAACTCTTCTATGGCATTTCCTAGCAACTGACCTTCTTGCACTAGATGTTCAACAACTACATTCTTAATGACCTCTTTAGTCATCTGAGACGTGATGGGAACATCAAAATGTTTAGCGATGGCTTTCCATTGGTCCTTCTTTATATTAGCATATTTAAGTTGTTCCAGAGAAGGGTCGGCACAAAAATCTTCAACGTTAAACTGAGCGGAAGCCATATTAAATAGATGTTAAACCACAACAAAAAAAATGATAAGCGAATTACTTAAGTGAGGAACTTGGCAGAGTGATAATAAAGGCAACCTTGGAAATTACCTAGATTATACTTAAGTAAACACTTATGAGTACAATCACTAATGAGGGGTAAACTAGAGAGTTACGGCATTAAGAGGGATCCGGATTACTCTAGTTACGAGACTTGAGAGTGAGGAGCGAATTGTACTGAGACTTGTTATTGATAAGGAGGCGGATTAGTCTGAGAGACTAGTTAAAATGGCCGATTCTAACTAGCGAGAAAAATGATCCGCGAAGTGAGGGCATTGAGGGTTCGCATGAACATATGATGATCCCAACACTTGGATAACACTTATTACACACCTGCCTATGTGCAAAAACTAGAGATAAGTGCTATCGGTGAACACGCCTTTCTACCTGGTTTCCTGCTCTACCACTGCTATGCGATACCAATGAAAGTCACGAAGCACGTTTAACCCAAAAGGAGCCACTTGAACGCACAAAGGTAAATTTAAACCACACGCAGAGTAAGTCACAGAAAAAAACACATCAGAGTCACAACACCACAGAAACACAAGCAATCACAGAAAAAAGTCACTGGAAAAATGGAACACTGAACATGGGTTATAATGGTCCTGTCACGGTCGCCAATTGTTACGTTCACCGGTTAAACTGGTAAGATTGGCATCGGAGAGCCGGTGAACAATAACAATAAAAAAAACACTGCAGGTTCAACTGGTGAGGAAATGCAAAAGGGGTCACTTTAAAAGCTACTTTAATAACCCATAATGAAATTGACACATATATAACAAGAAACATGAAACACAGATATATAACATGAAACACAGGAAAATGACATACACATATACATATAACACAGTAATAAATACAACAATAAAGAACCCAACTTAATACCTAACAATAATCCTAATCCTATATAGAGGCAATGTGGAAAACACGGACGAGGGAAGTGATACTTATGCGGTGTCGCAGTGGTGAAATGCTGGGTGATGGTTGATCCCACGGCAGAACCAAGAGGCGTTGTGTTCACTGGTTGAGGCTTGGATCTCAACTGCCAATCCAGAAAACCAAGAGCTGGCTCAACACTTTCGGTTGAGTCGAAAGGGGCCGCGTGAATCCAACTTCGGGACAGTAGCCGGGCTTCATGAAACGGTGACGTGGAAGGTTCACGAGACGGTGGCGTGGAAGGTTCACGAGACGGTGACGTGGAAGGGAGGCGGAGAGGTGGCGAACGAGGTAACAAGCGGAGGAGGTGATGGTAGTAATGCATGTTACGGGCGGGCCGTAACACACACACACACACACACACACACACACACACACACACACACACACACACACATATATATATATATATATATATATATATATATATATATATATATATATATATATATATATATATATATATATATATATATATATATATATATATATATATATATATATATATATATATATATATATATATGCTAGACTGATATAGAAATCTAATAGTTAAATGAGTTCTGTAAGACGTTCTTTGAAAGACCGGCGGCCCTTGACATCTTGAGCTGTAATAGGTGTCAGTGTGCAGCGACAGAAGTGTTTCCATGAAGTGTTCTGCTCAGACGCCAGACGCCGCTGTGACGAGGCTTGCTTTCTGAATGACTCTATGGATGACATTCACCTTTGTTTTGTCACACTGGTCACTCACCATGAAATTCAAAATTAAAATTCTCTCTCTCTCTCTCTCTCTCTCTCTCTCTCTCTCTCTCTCTCTCTCTCTCTCTCTCTCTCTCTCTCTCTCTCTCTCTCTCTCTCTCTCTCTCTCTCTCTCTCTCTCTCTCTCTCTCTCTCTCTCTCTCTCTCTCTCTCTCTCTCTCTCTCTCTCTCTCTCTCTCTCTCTCTCTCTCTCTCTCTCTCTCTCTCTCTCTCTCTCTCTCTCTCTCTCTCTCTCTCTCTCTCGGGTGTGTGTAAGCTATATATGTGACGGGGCTGTTTCTTGCTCTCACTGGTATTCATATATTCAGTCGCTCTCACTCTTCCTCCACTGCCCTTTCAGCCCCTCGCTCACCCATGCCTGCAGCTTTATGGAAACATGAGCCAATCCGTAATAGTTCCTCTTCACTTTTCCCCCATCACACCTTTTCGCTCGTGAGGCAGAAATACAATATGTCTGCAAGTGATATCGTCAGAGGGAGCGGGGTAGGCTGCGGGGATCGCGTACACCAAGTGTCAAGTTTGTTGTGAAAAATTAATAATGAAAATAAAAGAAAAGGAGGAAAAATAGATCTAGTTTTAAAAGTAGTAGTCTAATTGGCATACAACCCTATGTTCCCTTTGTCAGGTGTGTGTGTGTGTGTGTGTGTGTGTGTGTGTGTTTGTGTTAGGGTGAGTAGATGGGTGTGTGTGTTAATTTAGTCAGTCTCTTCACATAAACAAGAATAATTACTTCACTCATACGGACGAGGATTATCCCACTGTGATACAAGTTAAGGGAGACATAATCACGTGCAGGGGAGTAGCAAGTAATATGTCTGTTGTCCGGAAGGCAGGGTGGACAGGGCGACCGTGCGCAAAGAGAGAGAGAGAGAGAGAGAGAGAGAGAGAGAGAGAGAGAGAGAGAGAGAGAGTAGAGTGACAGGAAGGTAAATAACGTTGTGCACAGTAGTATGTTGAGTGAGCTTGAGACCGCTATGTCAAGGTGTGTGTTCTTGTTTAAACCGTGATATGAAGGAAAAAAAAGGCTAAATGCAGTAGAATTATGGGGAAGCTGTGAGGGGAAGAGGGGAGTGGGTGTAGTTGGGAGATGTGGGCGGTACTTTTTATGCAATCTTTACAGCTGAGAAAACTGCTTAAACCCGCTCCGCTTTAATAACAGTGACACGTAAACGGTGAATCAGTACTCCGTCGTTTCCTACACATGAATGACTTTTAACATTAGCAGGAAAGCTCTCCCATGACGGTCTTTAAACACATCATACACACATCAAATGGGCAAATCACGAGGGCAACACCGCTCGCTCACATGCATCACCACCGCCCTCCGCCACTCAGACGAGGACTTCTAAATCACAAATGGTCTGGAGCAGCAAATTTACATGTTGTTCCTCACTTTATTAGAAAAGACGTATTGAATTCAGAGAGAGAGAGAGAGAGAGAGAGAGAGAGAGAGAGAGAGAGAGAGAGAGAGAGAGAGAGAGAGAGAAATGAAAGGTGTACATCTGATAGGAGGTGCAATAATATGAAAGTGACAGGGACGTGAAGCAGTTTTGTTCGTGTTGATAGGCGACAGGTGCACAAATCTGCCGGTGGTGTGCCTGGACAGAGGGTGAGTGAGCCTTGAGTTGCGAGACAGCATGGGCGATTATACATAAGGCCTTGGAGGAAAAGAAAATAACCTGCACATGAATGAAGGAATATGGATCTGTTTGAGTGGAAGAATCAAAGTGAGTTAATTTAATTGCAAGAAAGGGAGGCTCGTACATGAAAGGCAGTGGGAGAGAAAGCGTTTGTTGGCCGGATGATGCGTGGGTCGGAAAATATTGAAACTATGAAAATGCTGAGTCATGAACACCGACTCACTATGTAGATTGTACATGATTAAAGAAATTACATTGGCACAAGCTTGCGGCAACATTGAAGGAGGGCTGTTGTTACGTAATACCTTCGCCTATCATTTTCAGTAAAAGAGCCAAGTGACAGTGTGTGTTGCTTGTTACGTAAGTGAAGTTATTGAGAATTGTAAAACTACGGAAGTTAATGTAAGCTTGTGATGACAAAAAGAGAGACGTGGCAGGTTGTAATGTGTGATGATGCGCGACCATGTGTTCAGTACAATATGCACATTCCATCATTCTCCTCGTTCTTTTATATAATTTCCTTGCAAGTTAATTGAGTGCCAGAAACACATTAGTGGATGAAGGACAGCCTACCAACATGAGACTACCAGCGACAACTCTCCTCGAGCATCACTTAGCAGCGAAACCTATTGGGTGGCCAGACAAATAGTTGTCATTAAAAGCCGGAAACTTGGCGGGACGGTGGGGAGGAAGTGGCCAACTGTGGCTCAACTCGCAGTAACTTGGCCAAACTTGCAACAAAGTGGCAACTGTTCGGGAGTGTCTGCTTAACAACTTAATTGTTTGACCCCCATTTGCATAATGTGTTAAGTGAATGATGTTTATATGTTTATCTTTGAGGCTACAGCAAGAAGCCGTCCGCGCTGCCTCCTGCACGGGCCGTGTGTGGAGGCAAACGCATCGACCCACTACCGGTACCTACACACGACGACTTTTAGGAGATAAATGCTGAAAAATCCTGCACAGCCCTGAGAAAGAGAGAGAGAGAGAGAGAGAGAGAGAGAGAGAGAGAGAGAGAGAGAGAGAGAGAGAAAGTAATATTACAGAGCTACTGAGGAAACCAACGACAAGAGTATAAAGTAAAGGAGCCGCTCATTTTTTGGATGCGTGAATGCGTCCAGTGGGTGGTACGGTGTGTGCCCTTCGATCGTATAGGTTTGCTCCTTCTTCCGATCATGGTGTTTTATGCAAGTCTTGGTACTATTTATTTTTTCGTCTTTTGACTGAGACCTTGACATCACGAGTGTCTAAAATCTGTGATTGTCAACTCCGACACGCTAGACTCACACTCTTCACTCTCTCAAAATAAGTGCACGTGCCTCGATAATTGGCTTTTGGACATGCGTTGCTTCGAGAAGTCTTTAGCCCCCAGTCCTTCCATGTCCTAACATCTCCATCCATTACCTCTCCCTTGCCCATCCCCTCCCTGTCCTGTCCGACCAGTAAGCTGCCCCTCGTACGGTCACTCAGTGGGATATCAGACGTGCCAGTCATCACTGGCACCAGAGGACAGACTCGGCCGGGGATGATCTCCTTTAGCCCCCTCGCCAGGCAGCTGGAGGTGAACGTGTTAATTGACTGCAGCACTAGCTAAGGTTGGTCACCTTCTATCTTACCAGCGACACAGAACGATTATAACAGATAACTAACAAGATCCAGTTTCCAATGAAAACAAGTTTGTTTCTTTGTAGGTATGAACAGTACGCAGCCTTAGCGTGAGCCCAGCATTACTTCCCTGACAGTAACTCATTGCAATCGGTGTCTGGGCAGTATGGTGAAAGTTGCCCAGTCTAGTTCTGCAGGGTGTTATGGCTCCCCTCCGTCCCAGCACCGCCTCTCCTTCACTCCAGGAAACACGCGGTCCGTAATGGGATTGGAACGTATTACGGGTTATTGCATATAACACTGGATAATAGTACGAGTATCTCAGCGGGACAGTTGGGGCGCGCACCCCGCTTAGAACACCGACCGGCCCGGCCCTGTTGCACCCCCATCCTGCTTAAGGTGATGGAATGGATATCTTTAATCATGAAATTTTTGTTCTTCATATTTCCTCAGTTTCATGTTTTCTTTCAATAATTTTCATGGAGTGCACTAAGGCTGTAGAATGAAAAGGGTTGAACTTTGACCTTAGTCGGTGAGGGCGGTGGCGGCCAGCAATAGACGTAGAGACTATATGCGTAAATGCGAGATGCCCATTTCGCAAAAATTTGATGAAAAAAGAAATATCCACATGGTGGAGACACACCTGTCGAGTGTGCAACAAACACAAGCAATGTTGTAAAGACCATTATTGCGCTATTTTCCTCTTTTCATGTGTGTTTCTGAACCAAAGTCAGACTTACGCTGAAGCCAAAACGGTAAAGAGAACAACAGTCCCGGCGTGTGGACTTGAGTTGGTGCGGTTTGGACGCGGTTGGTGCTTGGACTTACTTTGTACAGAAAGAAACCGTAAACTTGTTTTGTATGAAGGCATCGAAGCAAACAGTAATGTTAGAGCCTCGCATGGCTTGTGGGATAGAATCTGCGGTGAGAGGTAGGTGTGTTGCACAACAGCACCAGCACACCCTCCATTAAAGGAACTACGACTAAGTCAAAGAATCCGATTTTAATGTTCTTTTATATGGAAAGTGTGTCACTCATCGTGGGTGGCAGACTCAATCCTATCATTTTACCAGCACGGCCAACTAACGACCACTCTCAGACAATCTTCTCGATGGTCTCTGGTAAATTCCTAAAACATTAATTAAGGTCAAATGAGACAGAATTTTTTCTCTCCTAATCCGCCAATTACTGCAGTGTGGGAAACTGGAGGGCAATGCAGCGCCTTGCAGACCTCCGGCGCGGCGCCCACATGTACTCCCTGGCATGAGGCCTGATGGATGCTTTTGATGTAGTGGTGAAGACACTTTTTTTTTTTTTTGTTATATTCTATAGTGCCTGCAGGTATACTTGAAGAGTATGGGAAGCTCTGTCTAGCTTCCACACATTAACGGCGCAGGCAATTTCATATATAATGGTACCCATATTAGGACCGAAGCACATCTTTGGTGTAAGGCAATTACACCTCCACCTAGATCCAGGTTATCATGGTGACAGATAGGTAACTTTAAACCACTCGACAAATGACAAAGTGTCAAGACGGCACGTGGTGGGATTCTAACCTACGCATGGACGTCTGCCCGATCCCACGCTCCACATGGCAGATAAGGCTACACACACACACACACACACACACACACACACACACACACACACACACACACACACACACACACACACACACACACACAAATAGAATTTTAGCTTTGGTGTGTGAGGACAAAATACTTTCTTTTTTACGTAATGGATGGCACTTGTTAAATTCACATGACAGCCAAATTAGAATACTAGTGACGTATTCTTCTAAGATTATGTCGTTATTTACAAAACAAACAGTTCGACCTTTTCCTGATCTACTCGTAATGTCAAGATTATTGGGCTTTGTTCACGAAGACCTTTTACTGGTACCGTGGAATATTAAGTCACTCGAATGTTTAAAATCGTACCTTTTGGTTTACTGAGTTACGCTTGTCCCATATAGAAAGATGAGTTTAGAATTATTTCAGCAGTAGAAAACAAACAATTTAGAGATCAGCAAATACGTACTAGACCAATGAATTGTCTCTAACTCTTAAGGATTTTTAGATTGACGGGACCGTAATGTTATTTTCATATTATTAATTCTAGTGTATTGTCAGTAATGAAACTTGAATGTGAACAGAGACTATGAGATTGTACCTGTCATTGATCAAAAGTGTGACAGGCGTGCTGGCGTGATTGTACAGCGTATAGTTACCTCATTAGAGTGTCAGCTACCCACCTTGTTGTTACTAATTCTGTGACCTTTTACGTACATGTACATGTACATGTACGAGAGCAGTACTGCTGGGGAACCACTCACTTATTCAAATAATATACAAGCTTACAGACGTAATTAGTCGGTAACAGCATTAATGGATTGATTCTGTCCATTGCTGCTGTTAACGATCAATTGATTTCAGGATTTACCGCCAGTGTAGGCAAGGAATGCTGAGTTCCATGCTCAGAGAGTAATAGTTTCATCTTTAGTGTTTTGGGTCACTCGGACTTCAGACAGACATGGTATTATTTCAGCACAGCCCTGTTATTTTGGGCTCTATTATGCGCACCGCCACCTCAGGTAATGCCATCGTATTTACCGCTACCAAAATTTAGCCGTTAGAGATGTAAAGTTCACGACAAGAATTCCAAGCAATAGCAGCGCCACATGCTGTCTATGATCAACGGTAACATCAGTGGTCATCGTATGATGTCCTCATCCCAACGAGGATTGCGTTCATTATAGGTCATCATATTTCGCCGATTGTTTGAATAGGGAAGTACATTGATTGTTCAGACCCTCGAAATAATATTAACGCACTAATATGCGCACGCTCACACGCACACGTGCACGCACACACACAGCTGCAGCAACAGCTGTAGTTTATATTTCTCTTCTGAAAAATTCAATCAGTTTCCTCAAATAAAGTCGAGGAAAGCAGCAAGTCATTATAAGTTTTAAAGTTTGAACTAAACGCAAGCATGAAGCAACTGCTAATTTGCTTCTTAAAGACATAAGCTTTGTGAAGAATGCAGCAAATTAAATATTTTTCATGTTGGTGTGCAGTGAGCGAGATCGATTACAGCCATGTGGGTGTGAACCGTGGGACGCCGCAGCTGAGGGCGTGGAACATACTTGAAAACCTGTGTGCAAAGACCTATTACTTTTGTACCTGAGAAGCGCACGGGCAACGCATTGCACACATATGGAACGGACTTAGTAATTTGGAACCTTTAAAAGAAGATTAGACACATTTTTGGATGGGGATGATAGGTAGATTTTGTTAGGAATATATTTTTACAGGGATTGCCACGTTCAGGTGTGATGGCTTCTTGCAGCTTCCCTTATTGTCTTGTGTTCTTATGATATTGTATCTTCCCCATTCATATTGTAAGAGTAAGGCCGATCGGTAGATATCTGTGAATGGTATGGGAACACTTCAGTGATTTGAGGCATGGGTAGCACCATTGCACTCATCAACAGACATTTCTTTTTTTTTTTTATGAATGAGAGATTGAGGAAAAAGAACATTACCACCAAACAACAGAAAGGAAGAATAAAGAAAAACGCAAAAAGGCCACTAGTGACGAGATAATATACAACAAAGAATATAAGAAAATTATAAATAGATGAATACAGATAAATCCACCTTTAATCATCACCACCATCAACAACAACAACAGCAACAGTAACAAGACCACCAACACCATCATTATGAGCATTACCACCGTTAGTCACCTTGAGCTCCCTATGGTTGAGGAGGATTACAAACATCACAAGCGGTAACAGAACTTCGGTCCCTCCCCAGGCTGTTTGACTTCATTCTGACTGTCAGTGTTTGAGGAAGGACAGTGTAGGAGAAGGCTGCTTTGTATCCATTGACACAGAAGCAAGATTAGGAGGAGAAGGAAGGAAAAGGAGGATGAGGAGAAAGAGGAGGACCAGAGGATAAGTAAGTAGGGAGGATAATATTAAGTACAGAGGGAGACAGATCTTAATTACAAGCTTCCCACTGATCCTGGTTTGTGTCCTCTCCCTTTCCCTTTTTCCCCTCTCTCTCTCTCTCTCTCTCTCTCTCTCTCTCTCTCTCTCTCTCTCTCTCTCTCTCTCTCTCTCTCTCTCTCTCTCTCTCTCTCTCTCTCTCTCTCTCTCTCTCTCTCTCTCTCTCTCTCTCTCTCTCTCGTGTATCCAATTCCTCCTTTTATCATTCTTTTATTTTGTGTTTGCTGTGGACGTGTGTGTGTGTGTGTGTGTGTGTGTGTGTGTGTGTGTGTGTGTGTGTGTGTGTGTGTGTGTGTGTGTGTGTGTGTGTGTGTGTGTATCGCAGCCATTAACGCCAGAATACCTATTTTTTATTAAGTTAGGTTAAATTTATCGTATTTGTTCAGTTAAGTGTCGTTCTTATGGTTTTGGAGATGCGCCAAAAAAAAAAAAAATAGTCGCTGTGATAATGGCTTGTATGTTTACAGTAATGATAAATGTGAAGCATTCTATTCTTTTTTTTTTTTTATTTATACCATGTGTTCTTTTCTAGTCATTAGTCTATAAGTAATAACAATAATAATGATAACAGTAGTAATAAAGCATCGTTATCTTACCATTAATTATCCGTATTATAGTTATCGTCACCACCACGTTAAGTTATCATCACCGTCGTTCGCATCATCACCGCCAGTGCCGCCGTCCTGCCACACGCGTCAAGGTGCAGGATCCGCTCAGCTTTAGCCTAAGATTTTTCCTTCCTGCGTGAAATAACGTGATCTTCTTCCATGAGCGTCTGATTCCCGCCAGGCCCTGCTCTCGCTCCCCCATCCCCCCGTAACCACACACACGCCGCTCACTGATTCCACGCCGCCATCAGGTGTGTGTGTGTGTGTGTGTGTGTGTGTGTGTGTGTGTATTTCTTTATTTGTGGGTTGCCATGAAGTTCCCGTTCATCAGCCCTGAGTCAACAAGGACGCACCGCCAGTCAACACGGGGCCGTCTTTAGCACGCCGATCACTGCTACGTGTTAATTAATTCCCGACAGATTACCGTAACTAGACAGCGATACTGAGAGCCCTCCACGACTCAAGTATCATCAATACAGGTAAAACCGCTTATGATACAAAAAGATATGCACATTTAATACCTAAAAGAATATGAGCTACCCTTGTGTTAGTGACGTGGAAACAATTACATTTACCGAGTGAGATAATACCAATTAAGGAGTATTTACAGGCGAGCAATAAAGACGTCAGCGAATCACGGGAATCGGACAGAATCAACCACGATCGCCCAGGAATCAGTGCGGATTAGGGCTAACTGGGAGGGATCTTTGCCAGGGGTCAAAATGATGATTGAGAGATTAGTGAAGACCGCAAGATTACCGCAGCCCACCTCCTCATCCTGCTCCTCCTCTGTTTTTCGTTTTACCGCCGGCGCCGTGGCTGGGAGGAGTGGCAGGCGGTGGAAAGTAGAGGTGAAGTAGATGGTGGTAGTATTAGACTGGTGTCGCGTCAGTGTAAGTGTGGATAGCTATGCAGAGAGAGAGAGAGAGAGAGAGAGAGAGAGAGAGAGAGAGAGAGAGAGAGAGAGAGAGAGAGAGAGAGAGAGAGAGAAATGCGCGTCATAATACTATGTGCAATAAAATATGCAAAGGGTAACGAAACGTGTGTGTGTGTGTGTGTGTGTGTGTGTGTGTGTGTGTGTGTGTGTGTGTGTGTGTGTGTGTGTGTTTGTGTGTGTGTTTTCCAGGCCCCTACTGCTGAGTTTAGCTACAGAACACTTGAAACTTCCCACACTCCAATATTTTTCCCCAGTACCGGTCGAGGCCCCACCATCCCCTCCTCCGCCCTGAATATTCATGTGTCCGGTAGCCCCGCCAATAAGCGTGTATTATATTAGTGAGCGGCGCAATTATATATTTTCGCCCACATAAAAAGATACGCGCAAATATGTGATCTAATTGGCCAGTTAGTAATCAGATAGTGCTCCTTTGTAATGTTTGATTGATATGCAGAAATATTGAGCAGGCGGCCGGTTGTTCAGGCCAGCCCTCTAATGGTCAAAGAAAACGGGCCGCTTCAAAGACAGGCGGGAACGATATTGGTCATTGGTATCAGGAACCACTGGTGTGTTCTTGTACTGGGTGTGTGTTTTCAATACCGCGCAGTCCTTCACCATCAGTATCATACCTCACGTTGCTGTCCCATACCTTGTGCTGCACCGCACACCACATCCCCTCATCGCCACTTCTTAGAAAGGGTTGTAAGGCTGTTGCTGCTCTTGAATGAAACTTTAGAAATTCAAGTTATTTGTCCTCACTGTGTATCGGCGGCCCGTGCTGACAGCTGTCCCGTGGTTGTCAGACTGATGTCCCTTTTCTATTTGTAATGTTTTATTCGACTGACATGATTGCTTTGTTTTATTGTTGTTATCAGCAGCACGTTCATTTAACGACGCCAGTTACTCCAGCTTTTGCGTGTTGTCATTATGCAATAGTTTTCATTTAAATGACAGTATGTATAAAATGGCTGAGTTTTAACTTGATCAGCGAGATGTATCCAACAAAGTAATGTATCGGGTGTTGTGTTGGTTGACTGCACACTAATGTAAAAGTGAACACTCTCTCCGTAACACATCTCTCCCATAATTGATGTGCTTAGCTGCCTTAAGAATCTTCGAATTGCTTTTCGCATTCGTCAAGAAGAGATTTGTTACCAGTAATGAAGTGTCATCCCCTTAATGAGATTATCTTCACCGTCTGCAGCTCATTGTTCCGAATTAGTGTTTCTTATTGTACGCGTCGCCGCACGGCTACCTTTACTGAGTCATGGTGCCTTCAGTACAAACGGTTTGGCACGTAGACCACGATTAGCTGCATTTTGTTCAATGCTCTGTTGTTACGCCTGCAGTTCACCTGTGCAGATCAAGTCTCCACAGGCAAAACGGTGCGCAACGTTTTAATGCAGTGGCGTTGTTTCCAGTCTCGTCACTTTTGTGGTTACCACGAGAGGGTTAGTCGCTGCGATTGTAGGCAGTGTGTCACGGGATGCTTGCTGGTGGTTGCCTGTAAAACACCCACTTATATCAACTTATTCAACTTCATGAAAAAAATCGTCAAAGAAAACTTGCAAGGCCTGCGGCAAAGAAGTTGAAGTAAGATTTTGTAGTGATGAAATAATGTCTTGCTTATTGTGGGAGAAATTATCAAGATCAATTTTGTTGCCACTATTTTATTACTAGCAGCAGAAGTAGCAACATTAATAGTTATGATAGTAGTAGTAATGGTGATGGTGGTGGTGGTGGTCATAATAGTTGGTATTTGCGACAGCCCACCTGTTGTCACGGTCAGAAAATGTGCCGCCGCTGCAGGACCAAGATGTTATCGGTCGATGTGATGAGATGACATGCCAGTCAGGTTATTGTGGGGGAAAAAAGATGAAGTCTATTTTCGAAGGTTGATTAAATTTGCTGTAAATTGAGTCAACGCTTCATGGGGAGATTTTGCTTTTAGAATCATGTTGAGAATGCCAGGCTCGCGTGTGGGATTCCCTCAAGAACACTCCATTTTACCTATGCCTGCCTGCTCCAGCTTGACAAGGGAACACGAGGCTTGGGTGTCATTGCCCCTCAATCTGCAGCAAGGGTACGGGGGGAGGGAAAGGTGGAGGCATGATTCCAGCTTAGTCCTGTTACGATATATTGGTCATTAAATTCCAATCATTAGGGCGAGTCGCTGTCAAAGCTTTGTGGCGGATCGTGGCGCGTAAATTAATAACCAGTGTTTGAGCATCAGGTTGAGCGGGTTGGCAGAGTGCCGGGCTGGCTTAGGGGCCAGGAAAAGTGATGTTATGCTGCTGACCGCATTTTTAGACCCCAGCGTCACGTCGCAATATGGTCGTTACACAAAGGAAACCTGTAACAGTATGGAAATTAATTGTTCTGAATTTTATAACTTTCAGCAGATCAGAATCTTCAAATATGTCTTAATTTTTGTTTAATCATATTATATAAAAGACATTACCCAGTGTATGAGATCTGGTACACTTGCACTGCATAGTCCAGCAAAGGTTAAAAGAAAAAGAAGTGTTCGACAAAACTCGAGCAAAAATGAGTAAGTAAATGAATGTCACCAAATAAAACATTCAAAAGTCGTGATTGAGGACCACAACACATTATTAATCGCTGTAATGATATAGTGAAAAGCAAGAAATTATGTATTTTCTGCAAGTATTAGGGAATTGTAACTGTGATGGTTTTCACTTACCAATATACAAACGTGAGTGATAATTTTTTTGTTGTTTTGCCGCGTGGTCTATGCCTCATCCACCCAATCACTTCGACGTAACGATATCCCATCCGACCTTGGCTTCGACTCTGCACTTCCCTCACTCCATCCACCCCTCTGCTTCACACTCTGCCACTCACTGACCATCATGCAGTTCTGCCATTCTCCCCTCCAGTCTGGTATTGCCAGCCTGCTCCCACCTGGCCTCCTACTGAGCCATCCATCCCCACCGTTTGTCAGCGCCTGAGCAGACTGTTAACGTCATTCCATCCGTATTCCTGGGTTTCCACTTCCACACAGACGTACTGGCAACAGCCACAAGCTTTGTTACGTTTATTGTGAAGTGTTCATTGAACTTCGATTGATTAACTTGACCATGAAAAGTGCGGGTGTTGATGCAAGACAGCATTTTTAATCAGAACACATGTACAACCTGAGGCAGAATGTAGTTGATAACAAAGTGTGATTGGGTCAGGGAGAAACGAGGCACTCGTATGACAGACACTGAGCTGCAAGACTCCTATCTGCCGGAAGGACTGGTGAAGAACCAAATTTCTTTGATCAAGACCTTAGATTGCGTCTCTTTACATAAAGACAATACTGGAATTCTCTCCAGTTGTCTTTTATCTCTTGGTAAGCGGTCTTTTACTTTCCATTGAATGTCATGATATACTTTGCTCGTTGACATCAGCTGTGAAGCACAATGCATGTGTGTATCGCACAGGTGTATATAGTAACATGAATGGCAACATTATTTTTACCTAATACTCTTGCTAGCCATTCTTATCCCATTGATCGCTTCTGGCAGAGTATTAGTCATACAATTAATCCATTCAAGACTTATGCCGGAGTGATTTCCGGCGTGGGTTGCAACACGTATGCCGCTCTGTGTGTGTGTGTGTGTGTGTGTGTGTGTGTGTGTGTGTGTGTGTGTGTGTGTGTGTGTGTGTGTGTGTGTGTGTGTGTGTGTGTGTGTGTGTGATATATCCAAAGTACTCTCCAATATAATATATGTTTGTTATATCTGAAATCAGCATGTTTCGATTGGATTTATAGCAAACAGATAACAATGTGACTTTACACCACTCAATGATGCGTGTAGTGAGTGAAGCGTCTACACCTATAAGACCCAAGTTAAATTTCTTAAATCACCAAACTTTGTTAAACCTTACTACGCAGTCGCCGTTATGAAATCCACGTCATTTATTCAGGGAAACGATTTTTTTTTTTTTTTCTACATCAAATTTAACTTTATCTTGTCAAGTGTCGTTTTGTTTAGCTGCACGTACTTGGAATGCTTGTTCCCCGGGCCGGCCCGAACTAGTACGGGTTTGAACCATGTTGTCGAGCCTTACGTGCTAATTAGAATGTTGTACTGTCCTGTTCAAAAGTATCACAGATCAGGGCAACTGAGATGTTATTTTCAGATGTCTTCTATCAACCTGTAAAAAGCTGAAAACTATCAAAGAGTCTCTTGTTCCCCGCAGAGCACCTACACGCCCGCTTTTGCCTTCTAAAGTCTTGGCAGTCATGCAATGTAGAGACGAGGACTCTTTGTCATGAGGACTTTATTATTAATTAGTCGGTGACTGTTAATACCTTGGTGGGTGCGAGGTCTTTGTTGTGTTAACAAGAAATTATCAGGTAATTCAGTAAAATCTATTATTTCTGCAAACATCCCTCGTGTCAAATTTTCACAGTGTGGTGCGAAAACTACACTGCCGTTCTGTGTTCCTGAACTGCCAATTCAAAAATTCTAGGCTGAGGGAGCGTATTGATTGCAGAGCTGTGAAGATCGTGTGTGCGTGTGTATGTTTGTGCTGGCAAGTGTTACAGCCCAACAAGAGCAACACGTATCTCAAGCCAAGTATCTCGTACATCACACCCAAGTCCATCATTTTCTTCCATCCTTTATAATTAACAGAGTCACTAACTAAAGATAAGTTAATCATCTGGGCACGCCACTAAGACTGCTCAGCTGCGCGGGCCAAAGTGTCTCGAGTATCTCTCCACCATCACAATATAATCTCCCTGGAGTGCCGCAGACGATGTTGAGGAGCTTCGGGCTACGAGGGGCAGCAAGAGACGCAATATTAACCACGACAAGGAAAAGCTGGCCAGCTCCACCGATTCTCAGAGCTCCAGCAACATGCAGATTTCCTCTTTGGCCGTTTTTGAAGCCAAGCTAAAAACCGTGAAAGCGTTTTCATAGGTGACCGAACTCCTGCAAATTGGTTCTTTGATCGGACTCTCGCCCTTGGCCCCTCTGTAGCTATCTCCTCTTGTGAGGCTGGCGGAGGGTGGCGAAAGAGGGGACAAGGGAGGGCCAGTGGCGAAGGGGAAGAACACAGGCAAACGCTTTTGCAATGTGGAAAAGAGAGCTTTGTTTCAGACCAGATCAGATGAAGGAAGAAAGAGAACGAGCAGCTGCAGGTAGAGCTGGCGGGAAAGTGAATGTGTGAAGGGAAGAGAAGAGTGACGTAACGAAGAACAGCATGTGAGGGAGAGGAAAGGATGGAAAAGAAAGAGTCTGAATCAGCGAGGACGAAACAGAAGCAGTAGTGTACGGGAAGCGGAGAGAGAAAGAGGGTCTAGTGAGCTAGGGAGGAGACGCAGCGGCGGGGAGAAGTTTACTGAGGCAGAGTAATGGAAGGGTTTGTGGGAGGGTGTTGGAGTGGAAGGCGGGAGAGCAGGATAGTTTGGTGCAGGAGGACATAATGGGGAAAAGAGAAGGGAGTACCGGGACTTGCGACAACGGAAAGAGAAACGTTGCTCAGGAGAGGCGGCAAACATTAGCCGAGTGGCCACTGTGGGGAGAGAGAGAGAGAGAGAGAGAGAGAGAGAGAGAGAGAGTGTGTGTGTGTGTGTGTGTGTGTGTGTGTGTGTGTGTGTGTGTGTGTGTGTGTGTGTGTGTGTGTGTGTGTGTGTGTGTGTGTGTGTGAAGTTTTTTTTTTTTTTTTTTTGCCACAACCGTTTTTACAATGAGAACTACAAGTACCACGTTGTTATTGGCACAGTCTATCGAGGTAGAAGGTCCCTGACAAACAGATGCTTCATAATACTGTACATACATTAAATGCAATGCCACCAAGCGGAAGGGAGAGGCTGACATCCGGGTCTTGTCTCCTGTCTGGTGGTGTACTAACCTTTCCTCTCCACTGGCGCGCCTCACCCATCTTACCTTGTGGCTTGGTGTGGGTGGGGTGGGCGGGGACCATGGTGGGGGCAGAAGGACGGGGCTGCATCGCACGACCCATTCATTATTGTGCGGCATTTCACGACTGTTCTGAGGTTGTAAGGAATACCAGGATCATCTCACAGTGCTTGCCATGTGGAGTGAGTTCGACCATGAAAGTTACTCTATTGTTTCTTTACTTTTGTTTCGACGAATGGTGACTTGCTAGAACCTTGGTTGCGGAATTGTATTTTTCTTTTGTTTTTTTATTGTTTTTTCTTTTTTTTACTTATAGGTTCGTAATGCCCCTGACTTTTCTTGAAACGCTTCATTTACACCAGCAACGTACGCTATGCAGCAAAAACCTAGCTGAGTGGTGATACACAAACTCTCTCTCTCTCTCTCTCTCTCTCTCTCTCTCTCTCTCTCTCTCTCTCTCTCTCTCTCTCTCTCTCTCTCTCTCTCTCTCTCTCTCTCTCTCTCTCTCTCTCTCTCTCTCTCTCTCTCTCTCTCTCTCTCTCTCTCTCTCTCTCTCTCTCTCTCTCTCTCTCTCTCTCTCTCTCTCTCTCTCTCTCTCTCTCTCTCTCTGAGAAAGCCCTTGACATGCATATACTTGGACTCTCAGTCAGTCAGTCGTCACCCTTGAACAGTGTGGTATCGGTTGAGCTGTGTCATCACCACTCAGGCTGGAATGTTTTATGATAAGTGCTTGTAGTCTCTTCCACGTGTGTAGTGTTCATTTTTGTGATGTTTCTTGAGGCTATTTGTTTTTTTTTTATTTCAGTACCTTATCCTTTTCATTTTTTTTTTTTTATATTAACAGCGATATTGTTATAAAGATGTGACTCTCAGACTGCGTAGCGTTTCGGATGCAGTGTTAATGTTTGTGTCCGTCACTTTGAAGCCTCTCACTGGATGTCGGCGCCGCGTTCTAAGAAATCTGGTGAGCCGCGTGTTCCAGGTGTTGAGTCCAGGTGCTAATTCCCCGACCAGGCCTGGAATGGCGAGGCAGACAGATGAGTTGGCCGGGAATCAAATGCCTTGGCCAGGAATTGAAGCCAGCCAGTGTGTAGTGAACCAGGAGTCAGCGCCACAGCCCTCTCAGCTTCCCTACCTGCCTTATGGGAATGACACTAGCCTACGCTGTTATGTAGTTTCCTCTTTGATAAGTTAGGTAAGGAAAAAAGTAGCAGTTTGTTCACTTGCTCCCTGCACACCCTTGTCATAGGCGATAGGTAGTGTTGAGGCTGTTTTTCATTACAACGATCGACAACAAATAGTGTAGACGTGAGCTTAAAGTGGAACATTTGAATTTAAATGTGAAATGATAGATAGGAGAAAACTGGAAACGCGTTAAGCATTCATTCTTTTATTAGTTTGTTTGTTTATTTATTTACTTATTTACTTATTTATTAGTTTTTTTTTATCACGGTGCGGCCTAGCAGACAATATCCTCTCTTTGTTTCCTATGCTTCCTTCTCAGAGCGATGATGTCACTATTGCATTTTTCACACTAGAAATTCCTAAAGAATCTTATGAGTTGTATGTTAGTGAGTGTAGTGAAGGCGTAACATCAGTCCTCTCATTGTGTTACTGTTTGTTCCTCTCCCTACAGTGTTGTTCCCGGCCTATTCCCATCTTACCTCTTTTTGTCTTGTTCTGCTCCCGCCCCCTCCCTCCCCGAGCCATCCCGTCCTGCCCTGACTCATCGTAAAAGAGTTCCATTTTAGTTCTTTTTTCGTTATTTCTTCCCCCTGAACGCGGCGTGTGAGTATTGATTGAATGTGTCTTATATTCACGTGTGAGTACCTGAGAGGGAGGCGTCCTGACAGCCTCCATTTAGTGGTCGACATGCGGCAATGTGGTTTTGATTCACTTCCACTGTGCGCTGTTTGCTTGTTTTCGCAGATTAATGACGCGTTCTTCTACTAGCAGTTTTTTTTTATTTATACTAATGATTCATCGATAGGCAAAGAGCAAGACACTCTATTCTTGGTTTTTATTAGAGAGAACAATTGGATTCATTATTACGATGTTTATATAACCATAAGTGTTAATTGATGCCCTTTCCTCCCCGTAGCTTGTAACGACTTCGAAAATGAAAACTAGAAAACGAGAGGTCTGCCTGAGGGCCCGTTGATCAGATGGCGCGGGCTTTGTGCCAGCTGTTGAACGTTTCTTATTGATCCTCGGTGTCTGAACTTTATTGGCTATTATTTTTTTTTTCTGCATTTCTAGAGAGCACGCCAGCCTCTGCCTGCCACTCTCTTGGAGAATCGCTAAAAAGACGCAATTCTGAGACTTTTCATGAAGAAAGTCCAGTTTCCTGTTTTCCTCTGTTCCTGGGGCTTGGTAGTGCAGGGAACGATCCTCTTTAGGTCACGCTGGTTGTGCCAGACACCAAAGATCATTATCATGCTGAGATAGGCAGTGGAGGGGACATGAAATACTTTTCCAGTGTATTTCCTGAATTTATTAACAGCTTTATTTGTGCAATGTAAGTATTGCAGCCAAATGTCTCCCCGTTGTGCTTCTTTCTCGAGGCAAGTTGGCAAGAACTGTTGCCCGCCAATTCCAGCTTCTTATGGGAGAGCTGTGGAGTTCCGACGCTAAGTTGACCGAGAGCTGAGCGCGTGTGATAAGACCAAGGAGAGGGGAGCGGGGTCTTCCTCCCATCCCTTTGCCCTCCTCTGCCCTTGATGTTGACTGGCCAGTCTTTTCCACCGTTATAACGTCTTCAAATTTACTTATATTTTGTGTCGCGTAACTTTTCTGGTATCTTTGTTTGTCTCATTCGCTTCCAACAAGTTGTTATTTACTGTCATAGTTTCTATGTATCTATTCTGATACACGTTACAGTTTTATAGGGTTCCTCGACAGCCACATTAGTATTTCCGCCTCTTTTGAGTTGTTTGAGGAACTAGTTCTCTACGATTAGAGAAACAAGACATGAGCCTTTGTATGTCAAGCTAGTCTCCGTTTTGACAAACTGTGTTGCGTCAGAGGGAAATGTGCAGTGTAAACCCTTCCCCGCAACTGACTTGCAAATACGATAGTTTTTTTTCCGAATCTGAGTGCATTTTTTTTTTTTTTTTTTTTTTTTTTTTTTTTTGACGGAATGTTCATAACGAGACACCGGCAGGACCCGTGTTGTATGCGGATACGGGAATTTCTTTCCTTTACCAGACATTTCACTGCTCTGAGAATTAATCGTTGCAGTCATTTTTATGGACATGTTAGGTAAAGGATGCCGCACCATCAATCTCATTTTCAGGTGAATTACGACACTAACCCCAGTTTCTCTCCCTTTCCTCCCTGCTCTTCTTCAAAAATCTAATGCCCAAACAGAGGTTTCGGAGGCCCTGTTAGTGTGTATTCGATCAGTCAAACACGCTGCAAGAATGGTGTAAATTGGCACCACTCTCTCCTCTGGTCTCTGCTTTCCATGCTTTTCTTCATAACCCTCCCATCTCACCGCTGTGCCGGGTGGAGAAAAACTCTAAAGAGAGAGAGAGAGAGAGAGAGAGAGAGAGAGAGAGTATAAAATGACTGAGTGATATGCACAAAAGTCTTAAGTCGAAATGTGTCAGTGATTGATAGCTATAGCCTGTATTCAACTTTTTTTTTCCTCCTCACATCAAACTGGTTGCCATTTAAAGCTCGCTTCTAATTCTGACTCAGGGTCGTCTGTCCTGTGGCTACCTCATGTCCAGCGCCTTGATCGTCTGATAGCTTAGACAGGAAGGAAAGAGAAAACAGCGAGGCGAGGTTTAGAGAAGGTTATGTACGAGTATATAGCGTGTCTTATCTCAGTGACGGTGATGGTGTAATGATATAGCAGCAGCAGCAGCAGCAGATATAAATAAAGGTGAAATTGTATGGGAGTTTATTTTTTAGCACTGCCCAAAGTTTTGTTCATTTTAGGAGTTACGTGTCCTTGAAGTTTGGCTAGAGAAAATGCAACTCAGTAAAGAACATTTTAAATCCCTCGACATACACCGTCACCACACCCTTGACACACACCGTCACCACACCCTTGACACACACCATCACCACACCCTTGACATACACCGTCACCACACCCTCGACGCACACCATCACCACACCCTCGACATACACCGTCACCACACCCTCGACCCACACCATCACCACATCCTCGACAAACACAACACGCACCACACCCTCATCACACACCGTCACTGCGCCGCGACACACCAATGGGAGCGCCGCCAGGTCGTGCTCTGCGTCACGTTTGTCTGAAAGGGAAATAAAACGTAATGACGCTTTTGTAATTCTCTGATATCTTCGTGGAAATATTTCATTGCTGTGTTTTTCCTTTGTTTTTGCGAGCATAATATTGCCAAATACTTTTTTTCAAATAGTGCCACGTCCAACAAAAATGGCTCCAGAATTACACGAGGCAGTAAAACACCAAATATTAAAATTATCACTTGTGGTGAGCTGATATGTAAAAGAAAAAAGGAAAGGGAAAATGAATTTAATGTTTTTGTCTCCACAATTTATTGCATCATTTTCTCTAGAAAATACTGTAAGAGTTATTGATGAGGCAGGCAGAAGATAACGATGAGGCAGGCGATAGCGCGAGCAGATGCATAACCAAACAATGATGTTATATCGGCGCTGGTGAAGTTTTGCTGCTGTGACAGAACAGATGGCAGTCAATGGCATGAAAGGACAATTTGGTGTCAGTCATCTTGGTGATACGGTAGATGGGCGAAGGTTAACTGGGAAATCAGACAAGTGGGTGCTCACAACTGCCATACAAATGGACAGTTTAAAAGAAGAAAACTTGAAAACGGTGGGGTGAGGTGAGTGGCTGGATAGATGGTGTTCACCAACAGTTGTCTCCTACCACCAGCAGTGTTCTCGACCTATTGTTTTCTCCCTTTGTTGTTGTCCTTCCACCAGCTGTGCGTTGCCCGACTGTGGTTCTGCGTTCTGCCGTGCAAAAATAAGTAAATAAATTAATAAGTTAAATGAATAAATACTTTAAGTAGAGATAAATAAATAGATAAATTGATAAATAAAATAAAAGTTATCTAAGGACATTTTGGGTCAAAGATAAGAATGACTATAGTCTCATTTTAATTATTTAGTTAATTAGCTAATTGACCAAATGATTAATTAATTATATAGTTTATTTGTTTAATAGGAATGCCAGTCTCCGCTTCAATATTCTGTGAGCTGAGCTGAAGTTTAGCTGCATTGTTCTGCAGACACGCAGTCCACCACCACCACCATCATGCCCCACACACTTCTTCCTCTTCCATTCCTCACCTGACACGCAGAAACATTACACTTTGTGTCCAGAATTTGAGATGCCGTCCACTGCACTCTCGTCGTGGAACAAGTCCCACACGTGGATGAGATAAAATATTTGTAGAAGGATCACGACCTACCGTGTTCAGTGAAATTGTTTGGTAGGGTGAGATGTGCACACACACACACACACACACACACACACACACACACACACACACACACACACACACACACACACAGACACATGCACACACACACAGACACATGCACACACACACACACACACACACACACACACACACACACACACACACACGCGCGCGCCGGTAGCTCAGTGGTTAGAGCGCTGGCTTCACAAGCCAGAAGACCGCGGTTCGATTCCCCGGCCGGGTGGAGATATTTGGGTGTGTCTCCTTTCACGTGTAGCCCCTGTTCACCTAGCAGTGAGTAGGTACGGGATGTAAATCGAGGAGTTGTGACCTTGTTGTCCCGGTGTGTGGTGTGTGCCTGGTCTCAGGCCTATCCGAAGATCGGAAATAATGAGCTCTGAGCTCGTTCCGCAGGGTAACGTCTGGCTGTCTCGTCAGAGACTACAGCAGATCAAACAGTGAAACACACACACACACACACACACACACACACACACACACACACACACACACACACACACACACACACACACACACACACACACACACACACACACACATGTGCATAATTATTATTATTACTATTATTATTTATAGTGATGGTAATGGTAGTAATGGTATTACTGTTATTAATAATAATAATGAAAATAATAATAGTATCATTGATCATTTTTGCATTTGCAGTATGTTTATTGTGATTTGCTTAGCTTAGCTTTATTCTTGTCATTATTAGATATAGTTGTTATTATTACTATTCTAGTTACCTAAATCATTCTTTAGGCAATTTACCTAAAACATCAACAAGAATCGATTTTTTTCTTTAGAGAGAGAGAGAGAGAGAGAGAGAGAGAGAGAGAGAGAGAAAATTTACTGATATTTAGATAGATAAACGTGACAACCTATTACCAATTATTGCAAGTTATATGTCATAAAAATAGTGAATGTGGTTTAAAAATCTATATATTGATAATGCTAAACTCAGTAGACTTCAAAGTTTAAATGAAATTGAACAGTAAATATATAGATAAAGATCATAATGAAAACAGACCAATCTAAGCTGGGAAGTTGATTCTTTATAAAAGCTTCCTCTCTAATACGACGAAAATATTCTGCCATGCATAATCTGTTGGTGCAAAACAGAGAAAACTAATGAATGAGAAGTAATTAGGTCAACTTCACTTCAGTTAAATCGTGAAGATATGCAAAATGAGAGCCGGAGAAAGATTGATAGATAGGAGAAGCAAATGCATGGGAAACTGGTCGCCAAAAGATATCAGCACCAAAGAGAGAGAGAATAGATTGACTAGGATAGAGATTAGATTTATAGTGTGTAAGCAGAGAGAAATCGGCAGAAACTGATGTCACACACACACACACACACACACACACACACACACACACACACACACACACACACACACACACACACACACACACACACACACACACACACACACACACACACACACACACACACACACACACACACACACACACACACACACACACACACACACACACAGGTAGAGCTACAACTTGCAGAGGGAAAACGTTTTCTTACTCTATAGTTCAACGTTTGCTGTTTGAAACGTTACAGGAAATTGAATTCTCCTCCATGCGTTGGTGAAGAGGTGACCTGCCTTGTCCCCTTTCCTTTCCTCTCTTCTGACGCCTCCACCCTTTTCCTCCCCCTCCTCCACCGGCCTCCCCTGCCTCCCTTCCATTTCACCCTTTCCCTTCCCCAAGCGGCTCACCCAGTTCTATTATATACAAACATGTAACCTTGATTGATTTTGTTTGACTGCAGCCTTTTGTCATATTTAGGGCCGTGATCGCCCCTAATGACACGGGCAGGCAGGGAAGGAAAAGGGTTGACGTGTACTGGTGATCCTTTTTTGTTTTTATAGAAAATACGAGCGTTTACATGTCACTGGTGTTGCAGCTGTTAAGACTGAGGTTCTTATTCTGCCTGTGTCTGCTTTCTCTCTCTCTCTCTCTCTCTCTCTCTCTCTCTCTCTCTCTCTCTCTCTCTCTCTCTCTCTCTCTCTCTCTCTCTCTCTCTCTCTCTCTCTCTCTCTCTCTCTCTCTCTCTCTCTTTTTTTTTTTTTTATTTAAACAAAACTTAATACAAAGGAACATGTACCCAAAGGCGCACTGTCGTGTGCTACCTATTCTAAGGGTACTACAATCTATTTCTCTACAATATTTACAAGACTTAAAAATAGATAATATACAAGATGGTCAGCATGTAAATGGAGCACTATTCGTTTCACTTCACTAGCACTATTCAC
Source organism: Portunus trituberculatus (assembly GCF_017591435.1). Lineage (NCBI taxonomy): Eukaryota > Metazoa > Arthropoda > Malacostraca > Decapoda > Portunidae > Portunus > Portunus trituberculatus. Next base: position 1,765,154 of record NC_059296.1, read on the forward strand.
GCACTGCACTACACTGAGTGTCACGTCACAAAGAGTGTCAGAGGAGTTGGCAGTGTCTGTCTCCACTTATGTGCCATCAGTTTGACACTGTGAGTGTTCATCTCCTGGACGTGAGGCACCGCGGCCGTGAACAAGTTCCACATCCTGGAGACGCGTCCTGCGAAGGTGCGTTGATGCTGACACCCGTGGGATCGCGGCACCTCTACGGCGTCACCACCATTGAGCACCGTTCTCGTGCTCCGTGCGGTGACTCTTAGAGGATGACGCAGCCCTGCCAGATGTGGCACTCTTTGCACCTGTGCCTTATGGAACACTACGATCGCCGCCACGTCTCTGCGGTGTTCCAGTGAATCAAGGGGACGCTCAGGCTCTGGGTGAGGTGGTAGTGCAGCATCTACTAGCCGTATGGCGCGGCGTTGGATGCTGTCCAGTCTCCTTCTGTGTGTGGCGGCACAGGACATCCAGGAGAGAGCTGCGTATTCAAGGTGGGGCCGCACCTGTGCCTTGTACAGCAGCAGTCTCCCTTCCTGTCGAGGAAACTGGCGATCCTTCTGAGAGCGGAGATCCTGTGAGAGGCTTTCTTGGCAATGGTTTTGACATGCCTGTCAAACCTCAGCCCTCGATCCACCTCCACTCCAAGTATCTTGACGTCATCTTGGAGTGGGAGAGCAGCAGCGCCAAAAGACAACTTTCCTGCCATTGCTGCCATGGCGGCTGGGGACCGAGAGACAACCATTGCTTGTGTCTTCTCCGGCGCGAATGTCACTTGCCAGCGAGCACCCCACTCCTTTATCACTCGTAGCTGCTGATTGATGGCCTCAGCAGCCCGCCCACTGTCCTGGCGTGGATAGGTATAGGAGAGGGTGCAGTCATCAGCATAGGCCATGACTCCTGGCAGTAGCTGGAGAAGATCATCCACGTAGATATTCCACAGGAGTGGGCCAAGAATTGAACCCTGTGGCACTGATGCCTCCACAGGCAGGGACTCAGATGTTTGCCCGTTGACAACCACCTTGAGGCTTCTGTCCTGCAGGTAATTTCCCAAGAGTCGTAGCAAGCCACCCTGGATGCCTTTAGCACGAAGCTTTTCTAGTAATCCGTTGTGCCATACTTTATCAAAAGCTCCTGCTATGTCCAAAGCAACCACTATAGTGTCCTTGCCGTCGTCGAGGGCGTCCTGCCAATGCCTGGTGAGAAGCATCATTAGGTCGGAGGTTGACCTTCCAGGTCTGAACCCAAACTGTTGGTCTGAGAGGAGGGCATTGTCCTTGAGATGGCTACACACCACCTCTGCCACGACCCTCTCAAACACTTTACCCACCACTGACAACAGGGATATGGGTCTGTAGTTTTTTGGGTCCGTCCTGGAGCTTTTTGTGTACGGAACTACTCGAGCCTCCTTCCACACTGAAGGCCAGACGTTTTCCCGTACACAAGTTGTGAAGACTTGGGTGAGAGGGGCAGCCAGTTCCTGGGAGCATCGCTTCAGCAGGTGCGGGCTGATGTCATCAGGGCCGGTGGCTTTCTGTGTGTCCAGCCCCGCAATAATCGCTTCACCTGCTGATGCGTCACCTCCACCATGGTGACAGTCTTCTCACATTGCTGGACCAGCTGAGGCGGTGGCTGCTGTGGATTCCGACCTTCATTTTTCCAGCAAACAAGGAAGCCAGCAACTGTGCCCTCTCCTTACTGCTGGTGGCGACAGTACCGTCCTGCTTGCTGAGGGGAGGGATGGATTCTTGGTGGCCAGTTCCTTGTTTGTCCTTAACAAGAGACCACCAAGTTTTGTTTCCTACGCCAGTGCCACACAGTTTCCGGCGCAGGCTTTCCTCCCACTTTTTTAAGGCCCACTTGCTGGTTACCACCATCCTCCTGCATGCAGCCCTGTGCAGGTCCTTGTTGCGCCGAGTCGGGTTCCTCTTGTAGCGGAGCCAGGCAGCATACTTTGCCTCGGCAGCAACACGGCAACGGTAGCCAAACCATGGCTGATCCGTCGATCTGGTGGTGTATTCCCTGTGTGGGACGTGGCGTCTCTGGAGGGCGAGAAGGTGAGAGGTGAGTGCAAGTGCTTCACTCTCTGCTCCTCCCTGTAGCAGAGTGGCCCATGGGGTGTGGGTCAGGTCGCGGCGCAGGGAAGCCCAGTCTGCTTTGTTCCACAGCCAGATGGTGCGGGTGGTGGCCTCGTCCTGAGCCACGCCCACTTCCAGCTGTGTCAGTACAGCGTGATGGTCAGAGCTGCCCACGAGCCCCAGCTGATGACACTGAAGCTTGTCTTCCTGGTAGTCTGAGATGACAGGGTCTAATGTCCCTCCTCGTTCATGTGTGGGAAGGTGACATGATCTGTCAGACCCTGCACCTCCAGGAGATTCTCGTAGGCGTCTCTTTCCAGGTGGTGATTGAGATCCCCCACAATCAGCACGTGGCTGCAGCTGTGTGCCATCATCAGGTTGTCTAAGGTCTCAGTCAGGTACAAGAGTGAGTCAGGCCCTTGTCGCGGGGGGCGATACAGGGCACACAGCAGGAGGGCTGAGCGGTCTGCCAGCATTACTCGGAAGTACATCATCTCCATCATTGGAGGCGTGTCTATGTCGAGTAGCTGGGCCTGCATTCCTTCCTTGAAGCAGACAGCCACTCCACCTCCTGTTCGCTCCTGTCGGTCCCTCCTCACCCAGTGGGTGAAGCCCTGCATCCTGCCATACGTGGGCTCCACCTCACTGTTCAGCCATGTCTCGGTCACCACAACAACGTCTGCATTGTGTCGTTGCACACAGTTGTGGTATAAGTCTGCAAGGTTAGTCCGGAGACCACGGACGTTGCTAGAGACGACCTTTAGTTGGCGGCGGGGCAAGCTGGCTGTACCATGGTGAGGGATGGTAGTGAGCGAGGCCTGCTAGTCCGAGGTGGTGGTTAGGGTCCGCGGCCGACTGCTGGTACTGGTGAAGAGGAGTGGTCCACTGCCGCCCCTGGTTCTGATTCCAGATACCAGGCTGAGGAAGGAGTGGGCGAGGTTGTGGCAAGGACTGAAATGAAGTGAGGGGGTGGGCGGGCTGAGGCGCTGCAGGTGGAAGGGTGTGGCTGTGCATCTCTCTCTCTCTCTCTCTCTCTCTCTCTCTCTCTCTCTCTCTCTCTCTCTCTCTCTCTCTCTCTCTCTCTCTCTCTCTCCTCTCTCTCTCTCTCTCTCTCTCTCTCTCTCTCTCTCTCTCTCTCTCTCTCTCTCTCTCTCTCTCTCTCTCTCTCTCTCTCTCTCTCTCTCTCTCTCTCTCTCTCTCTCTCTCTCTCTCTCTCTCTCTCTCTCTCACACTCACACACACACACACACACACACACACACACACACACACACACACACACACACACACACACACACACACACACACACACACACACACACACACACACACACACACACACACACACACACACACACACACACACACACACACACACACAAATCAACGTTCAGAAAATCGGCGTTCAGAATCCTTACAGACAGAGAGCCTTCCATTATCCTTTGTAAGTGAAGTAACCTCGCTACTGTCCATACTCTATCAGGAAAAGAGGGTGGCGGAGCGTAGGATTTTTTTCAATTTCTCAACAATAGAAGACGACTCACATACTAATGCAAAAAGGAGAGTTAAGAGTGCGACCGTGATACAAAGATGTGAAAGCCGCGGCTCCGTCTTCCGCGAAGTGAAAAAAGAAAGTTTGAATTTAATTTCTTATGCGTGATATTACTCCCTTTAAAGTTTCGCGGCAGAGGAAAACAACTTGTCACATGTAAAAGCTGCATCGACGGCATGGGAAGGATGAAATAATTTGTTAGTGTTTTGACACATGCGACACAGTTTGAAAACTGATAGTGAGTGAGGAGAAGAGCAAGAAGGAAATTGCCCCAGCATAATACAGCAACATTGCTTCACCAAGGAGACTGAGGAAGATAAAGAAAACCAGTCGTGAAGAGTGCATGCCCACACCTCCCACGTGTGGCTCGCTCAGGGGGTGAAAAGATATTGCAGGGCTGACACTCGCTGTGAATCATGGAGCTCAGTAAGGAGAGTGCTATCTGGATTTTCGATACAGTAATAAATTATTTGATGTTTAAAAAAAAATAAAAACTGTTTGTCATGTGTTTGTAAAGACCAAGAAATTAATTTGTTATATTGAGAGAGAGAGATAGGTAGAGAGAGAGAGAGAGAGAGAGAGAGAGAGAGAGAGAGAGAGAGAGAGAGAGAGAGAGAGAGAGAGAGAGAGAGAGAGAGAGAGAGAGAGAGAAATGTTGGTGTAGAAGCGAGCTGGTTCCCTTCTGTATGAATTATTAGTCTTTTTATAGTTCACCTTCCCTTCCCCATCACTCCACATCACAATATCTCTCCACTGTGACCTGCCGGCGTCCTGAGCACTGCCCGCCTCCTGTGCTTATAGTGGATACTCCCTGCCATCCTGCTGCTGCTGCTGCTGCTGCTGCTGCTTGGAACACACGCAATAAAAGAAGGAAAAGTAAAATGATAAATTCTTGAGACGAGCAGACCATGTTAAACATTTGAAAAAAAGAAAAAGTACACAGAGGGTGAACTGTGAAGAATGAGAAGAGGGTCTGAGTCGGGTAACACACACACACACACACACACACACACACACACACACACACACACACACACACACACACACACACACACACACACACACACACACACACACATAAGGGATGGTACGACGGCGGCCACAAAACTTCATGTGGCGTCAGTAAAAGGGAACGCGGCAGGTTTAGTCATCACCTGATGTGTGGAGGTAACAGAGAGAGAGAGAGAGAGAGAGAGAGAGAGAGAGAGAGAGAGAGAGAGAGAGAGAGAGAGAGAGAGAGATTGTCTGGAGTGAGTGTCGAGGAAACTATTGCATGAGAGGAGAGAAGAGGGAGGCTGCACAGGGTGAATGACGAGGTGGGGAGCGCGGCGGAGTGGTGGAGGCAAGGAGGGAGACAAGGTGTGGGGGAATCAGAGAATGGTGGAGGTGTGAGTCAGCTTACTGTGTGGGAGGAAGAGTGTTTAGGCAAAGTTTGGAGGGGAAGGGGCAGGGACGGAACTATGAGGCGATATGAAGGTGAAGAGAGAGAGAGAGAGAGAGAGAGAGAGAGAGAGAGAGAGAGAGAGAGAGAGAGAGAGAGAGAAACGAGGCCACGATCTTACAACTGTTTGGGATCATGACAGCTACTTTGGAAGATCATCCTACGCATGTTGAGAGCGTCGTGCCAGGCAACTCAAGAAAAGTAACTCGGACACAATGTCAGATGTCTTCGCCGTCTGATGGAACCCATTGACTGATTCTGAAAAGTTTCCTTTTATACAGTGCGTCGCCTGGGTATGGTGTGTAGAGGGTGAAGGCAGTTCTAATTAGGTAAAACTATTGGTATGGAATTGATGATGATGACGAACGTTAATGAATGGACAAACGTGGCAAGGTCGGTACCTGAACTCTAGAAACAGGTGACATCGCTGGAGGTCACTCAAGGACTAGTGATGGGGATATGAAGACAGGATATGGAAAGAACTCCTGCGTGACGCTCCCCTCCTTCCCCGACCAGTGATGCAGGTTATGGCCCTGCGGGAGGCGTTGCATATGTGGCGGTGCGATGCGGGCCATCACCGCCGCACCAGGATGGGTGGGCGACGCCTCTGTGGTCAGGCTCGTGAGTGCCCTTCAGTGCCTCTCTCTCTGCACCTTAAATTATACGACCGCCACGGGAGACTCCACCGCTGCTTCGCTCCCTCCCTCCCTCCCTTTCGGTAACATGAGACAGGGAAATGCGTGTTAATAATGTATTCACAGGCAGGGGAATGGCGGGGCGTAGCGCTGTTGTTGTGGAAGTAAAAAAAGTCGTCGTTCAGGACCCAAACACCTGCCGTCAAGTGCCTGGAATACCTAGGAGTGTCCGGGTGTCCAGGTGTCCCACGGCCTTGCTGGGCTGGTGACAGGGAAGGCAGGAAAGGCAGGTGGTAGCGTGCCTCGGTGCCTTTTTCTCTCTCTCTCTCTCTCTCTCTCTCTCTCTCTCTCTCTCTCTCTCTCTCTCTCTCTCTCTCTCTCTCTCTCTCTCTCTCTCTCTCTCTCTCTCTCTCTCTCTCTCTCTCTCTCATCCTCTCTCTACTCTCTCCCCTCTTTATCTCCTCTTAGTAATCTCTTTCTTCCTATCTCTTCCGCCACACTCACTCCTCACCGTGTTCCCCTATTTTCCGCTCATCCTCCACTGTCTTCTCACTCTTCCTCCTTACCTTTCCCTCCTCTCCCTCTTTGCAATCCACATTCCTGGTCTCTGTCCTACCCTCATATATTGCTTTAAATTGGTCTCCCAGGATTGTTCATATATTTTTTTTTACAGCTCAGACACTTCTTCCCTCTTGTAGTCAAGGTCCACCCAATCGACTTAACTATTCTTTTACCGAGAACCTGAAGACTCTCCCAAAATAAATCTACTAGCTCTTCTTCATGAACGTGTCTCCCTCTCCCTCCATCCCTCCCTCCCTCCTTCGCCCTATCCCTAGTTCTCCTTCACTTCCCTCTACTCCTCTCCATCCGACGGCCTCCCTCCCTATCTCCCTCTCCTCCCCTCTTTGGAGTGTCGTCCTGCAGATGCAATTGACGCTGTTTCAGGAGCATCGGCACGGCAGGAATGGCTGCCTTCCTCGCACCACACTCCCCCTTCACCCTCATTCCACAGCTTCCGACCTTTCAGGGTGGGGCGCCTCGCTGTGTGCCTGCCAGAGTTGTCCTGCTCGCCTTCTGCTTGAACCTGCGTCTGCTTACCTATTATACTTCCGGAATAGATTGACCTGCTAAACGGATGAACCTACTGTGTATAGATATGGTGTTTGGAGTGGACAAGACTAACTGATCGCTGCAGTGGCTGCGTCTCCATGCCCAAGAGTCTGGCGTCCCACTCCCCAGTATCTCTCTATTCTTTAGGGTTGTTTGAATCGTCTTGGTTTCTTTTGGCGACTAAAGGTTTTACTCTCTTATCTCCAACTCTGTTATCGTCCACCGAGGGACCATAATCCCCCACGCCGCCAGCATCGTTCCTCTCCCGCTCCTGGCTACGCCGCCACGCCGCTGTCTGGATGCGATCTCCTCCCTCTTTCCTGTTCATGTGAAGGAGAGGAGTCGTCCTGGCCTGGCCTGGGTTGTCACTGTCTTGCTGCCGCCTCGTAATCATTACCGTTTCCGTTATTGTTCTTCTCGTCTCGTGTAGTTTGTTGTCGTAACGTTTGCAATAAACAAGTATGCGATTTTATATATAGATATAAAGTTAGGTGTAAATGATAATCAAAGGTAATTACATGATATTGGTAAAATATAATG
>NC_059296.1:1777500-1787500 GCF_017591435.1 Portunus trituberculatus
AGCCACCTGATTTTCTAGCAGTCCTTTTTCACTCATATCTTCTCTCAGCTTGTCCTTCCATCTCAGCTTCGGTCTACCTCTTCTTCTTCTTCCCTCCACCTCCATAGTCATTGCTCTTCTTCCTACATAGTTTTCATCTCTTCTCATTACATGCCCATACCAGTTTAACCTTCTTTCTTGCATCTTTGAACTTATCTCTGCAACTTTCACTGTGCCTCTTATCAACTCGTTCTGGATCTTATCTTTTCTTGTCACACCGCACATCCATCTTAACATTCTCATTTCTGCTACATCAACCTTCTTTTCATGTACCTTCTTCATAGCCCAAGTTTCACTTCCATACATCATTGCAGGCCTTACTGCTGCTTTGTAAACTTTACCTTTCAGTCTTGCACTTAATTTTCTGTCACATAGAACCCCTGACATTTTTCGCCAGGAATTCCATCCACACTGAATCCGATGGTTTATTTCTACATCTAGTTCACCGTCCATAGTTACATGCGATCCAAGATATCGGAAGGCAGTAACTTTCTTAATGGCTTCCCCATCTATACTCATATCATCTCCACCATCTACCGCATTAAAGGGTAGGTACTCGGTCTTGCTTCTACTAATCTTCAAACCTCTATCCTCTAGTGCACCTTTCCATCTCGAAAGTTCCCCCCGCAGATCAGCTTTTGTCTCACTCACCAGAACGATATCATCAGCAAATACCATTGTCCATGGTGCTTCTCTTCTCACGTCTTCGCTTAAGACATCCATAATTAGATAAAAAAGATAAGGGCTAAGAGCCGATCCCTGATGTAGTCCAACTCTGATGGTAAATCGTTCCGTAGCCCCAACGCAGCTAGCAACATGCGGATGTCACATCCCTGTACATAACTTGCACCAGCCTCACATATTTTTCACTAACACCTTTCTCCCTCATACATCTCCAAACCTCTGACCTTGGGACACGATCATATGCTTTCTCAAGGTCTATGAAAGCAATATGTAGTTCCCGCTGGTTCTCTGTATTTTTCCATGGTCTGTTTCAGGGCAAATATTGCATCCGACGTCTGTCTACCTTCGATAAAGCCAAACTGATTTTCACTCACTTCTGTTTCAACTGCAATCCTTCTTCCTATAATCCTTTCATATAATTTCATTGTATGTGACAGGAGCTTGATTCCTCTGTAGTTTGAGCACTCCTGGATGTCTCCTTTTTCTTTGTAAATGGGGATGATGACACTCTTCCTCCATTGAGATGGGATCTTCTCCTGCTCATAGATCTTTTTCATGAGGTCCCACATAATATCAATCCCCGGTTCACCGAGGCACTGCCACACTTCTATCGGGATGTTATCTGGCCCTACCGCTTTATTCTTTTTCATAATTTTCAAAGCTTGTCCACTTCAGCTCGGTTGATACTTTCCGTCACTCTTTCAGTTGGTGTTCCCTCACCCACTAGTATTCTGGGATTTTCCTCATTTAGCAGGTTGTCAAAATACGCTTTCCATCTTTTCTTAATCTGGTCCTCTTCATGCAGCACTGTACCATTCCTATCTTTCATATGTTTTATGTGGGTTTGATCTTTTGTCTTCTTGTTTCTTGATTTAGCAATTCTATAGATCTTTTTCTGTCCTTCTTCTGATTCTAAATCTTCATATATTTCCTCTCTAACCACCGCCTTCGCTACAGCCACTGCTTTCTTTGCTTCTTTATTTGCAACCTTGAGTCTTTCTTTATTTCCTTCAGTTCTATCCACATAGTAGGCTTTCTTGGCATTTTTCTTCCTTCTGATGCATTCTGCTACTTCCTCATTCCACCACCACGTTTCCTTATCATTTGGAGGTCCTCTTCCTGATGTCATACCAAATATTTCTTCTTCTGCTTGTAGAACTAATTGAGCATTGTGATTCCACCAGTCCTCCACAACATCCTTCAACCTTACTCCTTCTAGTACATTTTGCTGGAACTGAACTTTCAAATCTTCATCATGGCAGACAGTTCCTGCTCTGTAAATAGTTGGGCGACCAGGAGAAAGACAGCTCTCCTACAGACGCTGATTGGTTTCTGTAAGGGCAAGAAAAGGTTACTTGCTTCACTACTAACTATTTCTCTCAATGGGCGGGGTGAAGGGAGGGTGTTGAGGAAGGAAGCAAGAAGAATGTAAATCAGCAATGTAACTAAACAAAAAAACAGAATAAAAAATATCTAGAGAGTGGAGTGGAGGAGGAGAAGGGTTGTTATTAATGGGCTAAGGAATTACTGACACCCTTGGAAGCGTACGTAGATTAGAAGCACTATTGTTTGGGGTGAGGAGAGGAATGTCCTGGTGATCGTGAACCTTAACGAAAGACAGGCCGCTAGTAAATAATGACAATACACGCAATGATTATGATCCGCTTCGTAAATTCCACGAAACAGAAAAAAATTAGAAGTCGAAAGAGGAAAAGAGAAATGACACGAGGAGAAAAGAAGGGAATTAGAAGAAGAGAAGGATCACAAAGGGTTAGAAAAAGAGAGAAAGAGGCGTGATGAGCGTACATAAGGGTCAGAAATTGCTTTATTGCGCTGAAGAAGGAAATAATAATAATAAAAAATCTGTGTAACAATGTAGTGAGACAGTGTGGCAGAGAAGTCGAGAATTGGTGGCAGATGAGTGAAGAAAGCTGACGTAAGCAAAGGAAGATAGAGAAGTAAGGAACTGGGAGAAACTAGGCGGGAAGGAGGGAAGTGATAAGACAAGGTGGCGGGGATGGAGTGAGGTAGAATGAAATGGGAAGTTAGTAGTGATTGGAGAACTTAAACAAACAGGTGGAAAGGGAGTGAAGGGAAGGAGATGGGAGTTGATAGGGGGTTGAGAAGGTAGGAAAGGCTGTTAAGGTGAGTGTTGGGAAGGAAGTGGGGAGTTACGACTGTGAAGCTTAAGTAGAGAATATTGAGAGTGTTTATTATTATTATTATTGTTCATTTATTGTACTGATACGTTTATTTATTGATTTCATTATTGCCACGTAGTAGGCGCCAAGATCTGCATGTATTCGATCTTGTATCAATCCGACAACCTTCCTTTAAGCGTCTGCAGGTACAGCTATGTATATTGTTGCTCCCTTCTCCTCCATCTAATGTCTGCGTCCGTCTGTCTATACACTGTTTTACCATCATCTACCTGCTTCTTTTCCGCCTGTATATGTGCTGTTAATGTTTACCTTTTCATTATTTTCCCTTTGTGTATCTATCCACTCATATCTATGCATAAATTTCATCCGCACGTGTTCCTGAGTGGCCTAGAAGGTGGTACTTATTCCCTCCATTACTATCCCTCCCCTTGCTAACAGTCAGAGGACACAGGCTAACATAGGTCACGGTGGCTTGTTACCTTCATTACCTTTAATCCACCACAGTCTCGCCACATACCAGGGGACAGCACTATTTGCCTTGTATTATCCCTCAACTTATTGTTTTTGCTCCATTTTGTCATGGACTCATCACTTTGATTCACTATAAGGTGGTGATATATGGTTAAAAGATGATGTGAATAGCAATCCATCTCATTCTCAAAGTTATTTATATGTTCTTCTTATTGTTGCTAATCTATATATTTTTTTTTTTCTGTTCCTGCACTTCTTGTTGCTTCCATTATGATATCTGTATTGTATTTTCTTTTTCCTCTTTCCTTTCTTTTCTTGTCTCTGTCCAGTTTCATTTCCCTTCCTCTCCCCTTCCTCTCTCTTCCTACTCACTCATCTTTCGTTATTGGTATTCTATTCTTTCTCCTCCATTTCCTCTTTATTATACCTCCAACATATTCTTCGTAGCTTCCTTTTCCTTTTCCCTTTCTCCTCTTAATGCTCATCCTTCTTCCTCCTCTTCATCCTCTTTGTCTTCGTCTTCCCCAGTCAAGCAGCCCCGCCACCCAGCACCAAGGCTGCCCCGTGCTATTATAGACATATTATCGGCTTTTTGTTGGTGAAGTTGTCAGTCATTAGTCTTCCCTTCACCATAGAGGCCTCCACATTGACCTCCTTCCCTCTTCCCCTTCTCTTCTTCCTCCCCCTTTTCCTCCTCGCCTTCTCTTTCTTTCCTAATCTAGTTTCCTTTATCCTAATTCTTTCTCTTTGTCATCTTAATCTACTTACCATAGACGCCTCTCCATCTTCACATTTTTTCCTTTTTTTTTGCCTGTTTTATACTTTTATGCCTTTGCTTTTCATTACTAATTGCTTTGTTGTCCCCCACGTGGGTTGAGAAGCCAGCTGCAGTGTCTCAAAGATCTGCGCGGCATGTACAGTACCTACACGCGCTCAAGGCCATGTTCTTTCTCTCACTATGTCATGGCAGAAAGGAATCCCGAATGTCGACAAGTAGCACCGTATTAAGTTTATTACTAACCCCCCACCGTCCAGTGTTCCGTGTTGCCGACTCCTCTGTGAGTATGAAGACGTATCGCTCCTATCGACCACGCCACGCCCGCCCCTCTCTCTTCCTCTTCCGTGTCCCCTCGTCGCTCCCCTCGCTGTGCCCCACGCCTCTCCATAGCCAACACTCGTCCAACACGCATCCAACACCCTCGCCACACCCGCACTTCATCACCCTCCTCACCACAGCTGCTAACTACCCCAGCCTTCATTCACGCCGCCTCCACCTGCTCTGTCATTTCAGTATTCGGACTTATCGCCTCTCCAGTACTCCTCTCCCCCACATCTATCCACAGGCCTTCCCTCACGCTCTTCCCTAACCCTCTCGTGCTAATACTCACCCCATCCCTCCATCAGTTTCTTTTTTTTTCTTTATCCACCCTCAATTCCTCGGGCAGTGCTCATTTCAACCCCCATCAACGTTCCCATCACCCATTTTATCACCCTCGCCCCTCGCCACCTCCATCCGCGCCTCCCCCACTGACACAAGGGCGCCGCGTGCAAGTCGGTGGAGGAATTAATCATTATTAATTCAATTTTCTTTCCTGCCACCCCGTCTAATCACGGCCACCCGATCACCTTTTACCGAACTGACTTTTTATATCTATTTTTTTTTTCTTCTTTGGCCCTGTGTGTGTGTGTGTGTGTGTGTGTGTGTGTGTGTGTGTGTGTGTGTGTGTGTGTGTGTGTGTGTGTGTGTGTGTGTGTGTGTGTGTGTGTGTGTGTGTGTGTGTGTGTGTGTGTGTGTGTGTGTGTGTGTGTGTGTGTGTGTGTGTGTGTTGCCGCGAAGTGAAATGATTTTGTCTTGTTGAATGGGAGAAAAATCATCCTTTGGCACCTTTCAAACAAGACTAATAACTCGCCATGAACTCTGATTTATTTTCTCGTGGGCACACACACACACACACACACACACACACACACACACACACACACACACACATACATACATACCAACTCAGCCAAACCAAAATAGAAAATAGCAAAATAACAAAACAGTAATAAAAATTGAATAACAACCACCACTACTAAAACATTCAGACATCAAAACATCATACAGAAACAAGAAAAAAAAAAAAAAGCAGCCATAAAAACAGATTACACAGGCTGGGAGTTGGAGAGGTAAAGTAGGACAAGAGGCGTATGAAATTGAATTTATGGAGACGAACAAAGACAAAAAAGGTGCTCGCATCTCGAAAAGGCTTAAGGCGGCCTGGCAGTGCTCGAATGTGCTATAAGGAAGACAGAAGGCCTGCAGGGTGTCTATTAGTCTACACTCACTGGCTGCAGAACACGAGACCTCTATTACGGCGCGGAATGAGGTAAATGGCACAGAATGAAGTAGGAAGTCAGCGGCGAGGAAAAAATAAGAAGTGGAAAAAATCTGTGCAGAGTAAGAGACTGGTGTAGAGAGAGAGAGAGAGAGAGAGAGAGAGAGAGAGAGAGAATAAGTTGGTAATGTATTGAGACGGGTGAAGGGCAGGCTAAAGCATAGAGAGGCAAGGCAGAGGTGAGGGGAAAGCAAGGGTAATGGGGCCAGGGGAAGGACGGGAGGAGGTGGTGAGAGGCTGGTGGATGGCAAAGAGAACAATAGGGAGGGGCGTTGTGAGTCTTTGGGGAGCTGCTGCCAATGATGTTACGCCTGTAATGGAATCCCTGATGTGGGCTAACTCTGTGTGTGTGTGTGTGTGTGTGTGTGTGTGTGTGTGTGTGTGTGTGTGTGTGTGTGTGTGTGTGTGTGTGTGTGTGTCCATCCTCCCTTTCTCTCCATCTCTCCCATCCATTCTTGATGCTATGTTTTGTTTTTGTCTTAATCTCTCTCTCTCTCTCTCTCTCTCTCTCTCTCTCTCTCTCTCTCTCTCTCTCTCTCTCTCTCTCTCTCTCTCTCTCTCTCTCTCTCTCTCTCTCTCTCTCTCTCTCTCTCTCTCTCTCTCTCTCTCTCTCTCTCTCTCTCTCTCTCTCTCTCTCTCTCTCTCTCTCTCTCTCTCTCTCTCTCTCTCTCTCTCTCTCTCTCTCTCTCTCTCTCTCTCTCTCTCTCTCTCTCTCTCTCTCTCTCTCTCTCTCTCTTTCCTCTTATCCCCCCTCTTCTATTCTCAACTCCGTCATTTCTCTCTCTCTCTCTTTCATCTTTCCTCCTTTTCCTCTCCCTGCCTTACCCTTTTCCTCTCTTTTGGTCTCTCCATATCTCCTGTATCCTCCTATTGAGCTTTCCTCCACGCCTTCTTTTCTTCTGCTTTTCTCTTTCCTCCACTGAATTTTCACCTCGCCCTTCCCTATTCTTCTCTTTTGTTCTCTGTAGCTCTCGTATCCTCCTCCTCCTCCTCCTCCTCCTCCTCCTCCTCCTCCTCCTCCTCCTCCTCCTCCTCTTCCATGCCTTGCTATGTGTTTTCTCATCTCTGCTCTCTTACTACGTCGTTCTTCTCTTTATTTGTTTCTCCTTCCCCTGTCTTTCTACTCCTTCACTTCCTCCAGCTATCTATACACCTCTCCTGACTCGTCGCTCTTTCCTATTACACTCCTATCCTTTCTCTTCCCTCATGCTATGCTATCCCAGCCGCTATCCATCTCTCGCTCCTTAATCCGCCACTCCCCGTCCTTCTCTTGTCTAGTCTATTCTGCGTAGTCTCAACCTCTCTTCCCTTCCTGGTCTCAATCCCTCGTCCCGTCCTCCTGCTGCTCTCGGAAAAACACCCTCAAGTGATGGATATATTTCCCCTAAGACCATCGGAACCTGCTGCCCAGTAATGCTAAAACAAAAGCGTGATAAAAGTGTGGTCGGCAGTGCACAGATCTCCCATACGTTTTCTCACCCAAACGAATGAGTGTGAAGAGGACAGGAGCATTGAGAAGAAAGGAGGAAGAGGAGGAGGAAGAGGTGAAGGAAGAGAAGAAATATGAGAATGATAAGAAGGGAGAGGCCGTGACAAAGGAAGTAATAAGATGAGGTAGAGAAAAAATGAATAAAAGAGAAGATAAAATAGTGAATTTACTTGGGGAAATGGAAGTCCTTTGAGAGAGAGAGAGAGAGAGAGAGAGAGAGAGAGAGAGAGAGAGAGAGAGAGATTGTGTAGGTCATAAAAATCACACTCCATGGATGGATTCTTTGTCTTTCCAGGGATCATCTTCACCCCGCTGTGTTTGATGTTTCCAGCCAGTAACTTCGTGACGCCTTGGTGACATTGGTTCATTCTCTTCATCCTCGAGATTTTCTTCATTCCATGTCCTCGTGGATTTGACTTTTATTACATATTAATCTCATGACATCATTTTTTCTTAACTTCGGTCTCCTGCCAATCACTGCCAATTGTTCCTAGGCACTGACTGTGTTTGGCAGCAGTCCATTGCTTCGCTCAGGCAAGGTCTCGTGTGATAGTAGAAATGCGACTCCCAGTAACTCTGAAACAATCTATATTTCCCCGTTATTGGGTATGATTCCTGCCACTCGCCATCCCGCCGACTCATTCAGCAGAGCGGCCCAGCACAGGTCGGTGTCGGGAACTCCATCGCCGCGCCCCGCTGTTTGTGAAGTTTGCCTCTGAAATGAAGCGCTCTGGTGGCAGCAACTCTCCCGGGACGGTTCTTTACAACCTATGTTTGCCCCAACGAATATTTTCCGGCGTAGAATCGCACTTTTTCAACCTTAAGTACATCCAATAGAACGTTTTTACGCATGGGGAGACCGCAAGCCTCTAGGAATCCAAGTGATGATGATTGCGGACTAGCAGAGATGGTGGTGGTGATGGCCCGGTGCTGCAGGCTGGGCGGGAGAGGGATAGGTGAAGCCCAGGAGGGGAGGAGACAAGAGCCGCTGTAATATGTATACCGGGGTGGGACGGAGCGCTCTGAAATGCCTACCTGCTCGTCTGCGAACTAACGGAGATGAACTTTCCACCTCCAGATTACTTCCTCAACCATTTTTTTCCTCAGAGGCGGATAAGTATGACACGTGTGGCAGTAAGGGAGTACTCACAGTGGCCCACGTGGTTCAAGATACTCGTTGCATTTGATGAGTATTTTTCGATGCAATCAAACTTTTGGGTGAACCGTAGAACGTTTCTTGTATTTACTCGTTTATTTATTAATTTATTTATTCATTCATTCGTTCATCTATTTTCATGTGCAGTGATGATGAGGCGGGCTCGCTTCATCGCAAGAACAATATTACGTATAAACAAATAGATTCAGGCGTAGTTTGGAAGTGATGTTCTGCTGCTGCTGCTACTACTACTACTGCTACTGCTACTGCTACTGCTACTGCTACTACTGCTACTACTACTACTTCTACTACTATTAGTACTACTACTACTACTATGATCGTCATTATTCAGTCCGTCAGTTTCCCGATAAAGGCACAAAAAATGCAACCAAACCAGAGAAAACAAGATGATTTATACTCTCTCTCTCTCTCTCTCTCTCTCTCTCTCTCTCTCTCTCTCTCTCTCTCTCTCTCTCTCTCTCTCTCTCTCTCTCTCTCTCTCTCTCTCTTGTATGCTATATTCATTGATTTAACATTTTATGGTAATAATTGAAAGATTCCAATTATATTTCTACATTCTGATCGTTGTTCATTTTCTGCCCTTAACAGTCAGACAGTCTTTTATCATCTGCTATATCATACCGCGTTGAATTCTTATCGTCATTTTTTGTCGTGTATGTTGAAAGACGTTACCACAACACAACATACGAGTAGCTTGTAATAATGATACTAATATTGGTAGTAAGATGAGGAAGACAAGTAGGAGCAGCAGCATTAACAACAATAATAATAAAAGCAGCAATAACAAACAGCCACAACAACAGCTATAACAACAATAACAACAGCAGCAGCAGCAGCTATACTAATAACAGCTATAGCAACAACAACATCAACAACAACAACAACAACAACAACAACAACAACAACAACAACAACAACAGCTACAACAACAATATGCAGCAGCATTTCATATTCATGTATTGAGCATTATAAGAGAACACTTCTCCCGTTTATTTACAAATCTCTTCACTTGCAGCTCCTCCTCATCCGTCTGTGTAAATACGTATAAATAGTGAAAGAAGGTGTGAGGTGCGCGTGGCCTGCCGGGAGATGACGAGGGAACATAATCAATCGTGTCAGAAATACTCGGGATGCTGCACCAGGTGGCAGGGATGTCGTATTTTATGATATTTACTAATATCGCACAACTAATACGTATATCAGATGTTGCGCTAGGTAATGTATCAGAATTACACATGCTTGATTACAGGATTTCACTTTTACTTGCGGTATGTATGACACTCAGGGTCAAAGACAGAAGGAGACACAGACACAGTTCCACCACACACTGCATTACTGACAGTCAACGCGAAGGTTTTAATGGAATCAAGGATGCTCAGCCATGCGCGGCTCTGGGGTATCTTTAGCGCTTCATGTCGTTATCTCTCTCTCTCCAGCAACACTTGTCCATGACCAGAACTAAGACGTTAATGTATGTGTTCAGTAACGTTTAATTGCTGCTTACAATGAACAGTAATGCCTTGTAAATGAAACACTCTTGCCGCGACGAAAATGTTATGACACGTGGTAATCACCTGCAGACTGTTAAGTCATTGTTTTA
>NC_059296.1:1792500-1825000 GCF_017591435.1 Portunus trituberculatus
ACAATTTTCTTTCATGAGGCGAATAAGTTCATTAACAAATACAATAAACAAAAAACAAGATGTAGGCGAACCCTGTCTGACTCCACGTATAGCTGTCACCACAGCCCCGCCTATCAAACTTTCTGTAACACGGTACATGGCCATTAGCGCCGCCACCATCACTGTACCACACCCATAACGCCGTAACACAGCAAACAACTTTTTCCTCGGGACTAAGTCGTACGCCTTTGAAAAGTCAATGAAAGTTATATACAATTTTGTTTTCTTCCGTCTGGCCATGTCAGAGAGAATGCGAAGCGTAACGATATGTTCAATACAACTACGCCTTCTTTGTGCCCCAGCTTGTTCCCTAAAAGGCTTGAACCACAGGCTTAACCGCTGGCACAGAACCATATCGTATAATTTAGCCAAGGTGTTGATTACACTTATACCTCGGTAATTACTCGGGTCTTTTCTGTCACCTTTCTTGAAAACTGTAAAAACCTTCGCTCTTATCCATGATTGAGGATAACTGCCTGCTAAGAAGATGCTGTTAAACAAAGCCACCAAACTATATATCCAATGAACTGGCAACAGAGAGAATACACCAGGAGGTATTCCATCAGGCCCGCAGGTTTCATCCTCTTCGACTGTTCTTGCACCTCTGCGGGCGTGATTGGCTCATCAAGAATAGGGATAGTGACGCCATTTGTTTCGTCGTCTCCGTCTTGGTCCGTGTCATCAGTGGGGTGGTTCAGTACTGCTTCAAAGTGCGTTTTGAAATCCTGGTCACTGGGACACAAGCTATCCTGGCGATAATCCATACTATAATCACCCTTCCAGTCAATTGCCTTCCACACTCTAGCGTCATCTGCGTCACTTAATAAATTTTCCCATCTACCAGTACTAGTAAAATTACCAACTTCCCGTTCACACACACACACACACACACACACACACACACACACACAGGTTGGGGATGTAGGATATACTGTGCCATGTCCTGCTATACACAACACTCATTATTCAGGTAGTCTCTCCGTCGCTGAGCTGCGAGGGGTAATGATTAATTTTGCTAAGATAAATTTAGTGAAATGTTCTGCTGCCCTATCGCGCAGCAACAACAACACCTCTAGCAGTAACAACAACAGCTGCTGGCGACGATAAAATGTTTTCTAACCATCAACAAAATTTCTTTTCATCTGTGCAAACGCTCTCAGGAGGCTTCCGGTGCAATGCGGTAAAATTTGATAACGCGCAGACATTTGCATGGGTGTGGTGGCCAAGGCTGGGAACATTATTTCGCACATTTTATGTGTTGTATAAATCTTTCGCTTGAAAACATGTAGAGAAGAATGGATAGAACGACATTCCGGAGACAGGATGGTGGCGGAGTGAGGGAGGCGACACATTATGACTCTCCCCGCTGACCTTGTGATGCTGCATGTCGGTGAGGATGGCTGAGCTGGACAAAGTGAAGTCCTAGTGAGTAAAGGTTGACCTAATAGGAAAAAGATAGTTAGTAGTTGTTGTCAAGAGTATCACTGACCATCTAGAGCAGAGGTGGCCAAACTTTACAGTGTTAGGCCACATTAAAAAAAAAGCTATAATCTTACAGGGCCACATACTATATTAACCCAAAATCATTAATATTTAAAATACAAAATTAAAGGCTTCCAAAGAAAAGTCATTCTCACGCGCATGTGCACACTTGCGGGAAGAAAATGAAATGCTCACAATACTATTTGGCGTTGTTTATTAACTTGTTCTTTCAAATTTACTAACATTTATCGGGCCACATGAATTCCTTTGGCGGGCCGCATGCAGCCCGCGGGTCGTAGTTTGCCCACACCTGATCTGGCGTGTGCCTGCTGGTGGTCATTATCAGATCACTGTATTAATCATCACCGACCCTAGCAAAGAATATTGCACCACCGCTGGGGCGCATTCGAAGGGGTACATCTGTCTCTTCCTTTGGAGTGACAGTAGAAACATTGATGCGTTAAACTGTGAGGCGAAGGCGATGAGTGACGCGTCCCTCAATCAGCACCCGAGGTGTGTGTTGCACGTGCATTGTGACTGACGGCTATGATGTAATGCTGTGCTCGTATCTGTACTTGTAGTCACTAACCCGGAAGTACATAAATCAGCATTACACTGCCGGCCTTGCTGACTGACCTGCACAGCGGCGGGGAGGAGGAAGGGAGCGCATCGTTGTTAAAGGGTTTGGTGATAGAAATGACCTCACTGTATATATGTTCATACTTAATGTGTCATATAAGTTTCATAAAGATAAACATTCATGGTAAGAGACTGTGTCTTTAGGTTCTCAGCGCGAAGAATCAGTTGTTTTGGTAAAGCGGATGAAACACTGAACAGATGATCCTCGCCACACTCAGCCACTCCCCTTCCTGCATGTAAAGAACACACCCTACAGCGAGACAGTAAGACCAAGGAATCCATGCGTTGCTGTTCACTGTTTACCACCACTGATGGGAACAGGACAATAGTCAATGAGGAGGAAAAGGAGGAGAAGTAACAGGATGGAAAGGAAGAGGAGAAAGGATCAAGTGTCATGAAGTTCTTGTCATTACGTCTGGCTGGGCGAGCGCAGACGACTGTTTACCGGGGCGATGGTCATTCGTAACGCGGTGGTCGCCTCTGAGGTCGTGTGCCGCATGAACAAGGACGGACCCTGTTCTTCTTTGTGGTTGCTCTATTTGCCTCTCGCTCCTGCGTCTCCGCCAGGATTCTTGGTGTTCCCCCGGGCCTTACACGGCGCCGCAGGCCACACGCTCCTCACGCTTCACCTCGTCTGGCTTTCTTGTCGTGGTGCATCCTGCCTCTCAGGAGAGCAGCGCCGTGCAGCCTAGCACTCGCAATGGCACCTGATGTATTATTCACTCACAATCTGTTACAGGCCTTTTGAAAATATGCAATCTTTTATATGTGACGTTTCTTTAAATTTTCTGCATTATTATTATTATTATTATTATTTATTTGTATATTTATTCTTATTTTCTTTTTATTTATTTATTTATTTTATTTTTATTTTATTTTTATTTATTTATTTTTTTTTTTTATTTGTTTATTTTTTTGTAGAAAAGGGGAAAAGCATTGTCGCTTTAGCCGAGAGGCATGGACTGCAGGAGTGATGTGTCTGCCACCCCGATCCCTTTCATGTAGCGCACAGGCAGCTTTATTTTAGTCTGTGGTTCTTAAGTGAGACTTTACGAAGTGTTAGTGTTATCTTTTATGCAGTTTCCGAGTGAGTGTTAAAAAAAGGGAGGAGGGAAGGGAGCCAGGGATTGCATAAATGCACACTACACTATGGGAGGAAGGAGCCTTGGCGCAGTGTAGGTGCTGGGAGCTGCTGAGTGAGGCAGGGGCGGTGCGGGACGCCAGAGTCACCACCACAAACTTTACCAGTAACGTCCAGCTGAGGAAAACTTATACGAAATTAATTGATTGGCTTTAGAGTGGACGCCAATTTGGGAGAGCCGTCCTCTGCCTTCCTGGAACTCTGCGGCGACTCCCTCAGAGGACGGTGGAGCTAATTTGGTGGCGCGACGACTTAGTCTGTTTATAATACGTGGCAGACTTGGTAACGGTGGGGATGCACGCCGCCAGAGGTCACTGAGTGTAAAGAGAGGGATGGTGAGGTATCAGAGGCCAGGGGACTGTGGGAGGACCTGCATACATGGAACAAAAGGCACCACACTGAATATGACATGGGTAATCTGTATTCTCTCTCTCTCTCTCTCTCTCTCTCTCTCTCTCTCTCTCTCTCTCTCTCTCTCTCTCTCTCTCTCTCTCTCTCTCTCTCTCTCTCTCTCTCTCTCTCTCTCTCTCTCTCTCTCTCTCTCTCTCTCTCTCTCTCTCTCTCTCTCTCTCTCTCTCTCTCTCTCTCTCTCTCTCTCTCTCTCTCTCTCTCTCTCTCTCTCTCTCTCTCTCTCTCTCTCTCTCTCTCTCTCTCTCTCTACGTTCAGCTTCTGGTTAATGTTTTGCCAATAACCTTTCATAAAAAAAAACACCGGATAAGATACCTACTATTTTATTTATTTATTTATCTATTTATTTATTTGTTTTTTCAGAGTATAGGGTAGAAAATAACTCAAGTCAGATCTGAGCGTGGGATTTTTCCTAGTTAATTTCTCGACATAATTAATGAAGTTTTCCGTCGTGATTTCCTGAAGCGTAAGTAAACGCAACTGTTAAATGTCCCTTGAATATGACAGGAATCCACAGTTCATGCTTGTCTTTCTGCCTGAGTAAGTATGAGGTTTCACAGTGAGGTCTTTACACTTGCTAAGACTTTCCATCCTCCAGCAAGAGAGTATTAGAAGCCACGGGGCACAATACTCACCCTATCGCTCGAACCTTGTCTCTGCATTCCCTCTCATGTCTGCACCAGCGTAAAGAAGGTTTTTATGTATGTTCTTGTCGCGTTGTGTTGTGTGTCTGTTTATCATATTCTCTCTCTCTCTCTCTCTCTCTCTCTCTCTCTCTCTCTCTCTCTCTCTCTCTCTCTCTCTCTCTCTCTCTCTCTCTCTCTCTCTCTCTCTCTCTCTCTCTCTCTCTCTCTCTCTCTCTCTCTCTCTCTCTCTCTCGTACACGCATATATTTTTAGTATCACAGTAAATCAAGTAAGAGCTTTGATGATTTCGTCAGGCATGACTAAGAAGGAATGTTCACTCCCACAACTCGTAATGAGTCTGCCATATGAACAAGTAAGCTTTGTGGATAAATTGATTCGTGTGAATGAAATAGTACTTCCAGTGCGAAACTTTATTTTGTTCATTTGTATTGTATAAGTGTTCTAGATGTGTTCATTCAAAGGCTTCATTAAATTGTGCAAAAGTTGTGATTTGAAATGTTACAACGTTATTCCTGCTGATACTCATGATCAGAAATATAGACAGTTATGTGCAGAAATCGCGTGGTGTCATGTTCTGCTTCTACCTGTTCCGCACCACGACTCAGATGTGGCGTGAGGTAATTGTACAAATACACTCCCACTCACAGGAGGTGGAATGCTGTGAGAATGATTATGTAGTATTCACAGTAAGCCGAGGCCGCAGGGGAGACCAGTGGCCGGATCCTCCACAGTGCCCCAGTTAGCTGGTTTGTATGTTCCCTTTAAATACTGAATTCGTTAATGCAGTTGTTGAATTTGATATGATTTTTAATTTAAACTTTCCAACAATAAAAGAATCGTGTGAACCATTACTTACGGATCCGTAATACACCAGGTTACAAATGGTCCTGTCTTTTCAGACGATACTGAGGTTTAATTTATTAATTATTACTAATGTTCGGAAAAATAGTTATGATTTTCAGAATAAAAATGTGTAGGGTCGCTATAAGCACAGACTTAGGAACAGGGAGTGAGACACTCGTTCCTACGGGTGCAGAACGGTATTCAGAGACATCTGTAAGGTAGCGAGGGGCGTCTGTCACACAACACTCACCGAAGTCTCTGCTGGTGTCTCACGCGTGTATGCTCCACCAGAGAAAAGGACTGATTTTCATGACGCAAAATTAATTAGTCATCGAATGTCAAATAAAGAACAACTAAAAGGATAAAGAAAAGGTTGTGTCATTTTAGTTTTTGATGTTTGTCAATACAACCCAAGTATTATAATTGTAAAAAGATTAAAAAAATTGTAGTGATGACAACAGTGGTAATAATGATAGTAATAATAATAATAATATTATTATTATTATTATTATTATTATTATTATTATTATTATTATTATAATGATGATGATGATGATGATGACGATAATAGTAATAATAATGATAATAATAAGAACAATGATGATAATAATAATAATAATAACAACAACAGTAACAACAACAACAATAACAACAATGGATAAAGCTAAGCACTGAAGATTGGAGATTTAGCGAGTGAAAATTCATACTGGTTAGATTTTATAAGCTGCAGAAATAAGGATGTGGATGAACAAAGCTTTATACAAAGCCAGTGTGAGAACAGAGAACACGGGATTCAGAATATTCGTTGTGATAACACTGACGGAGGACAGTTTCGGGGTGAGATAGATGGAAGATGAGTAGTTTGCAGTTTTGTATGTTGTGTGAAATGAAGTATCGCCTGAGGGGAGTATCGAGACACCTTGGGGAAGTACATCAACATATGCACTTCACACTCTTTTTCTTATTTTGACAAGACTTTCCCCGTCTTAAATGAATTTTTCTCACATGATGATTTCTTTTTTCTTCGAAGCAACAGAGTGCACACTGACTTTGCCTCCCTCTGGTGATCAGAAAATCAAGAGTGTGCTTTGCAGTATTCAGTGACCTTTAAAAGATCGCGTTGCAGCGATTACAGGATCGTTTTTCATCCAGAATTCAGTGTTGTACTTTTACGTCTCTCTCTCTCTCTCTCTCTCTCTCTCTCTCTCTCTCTCTCTCTCTCTCTCTCTCTCTCTCTCTCTCTCTCTCTCTCTCTCTCTCTCTCTCTCTCTCTCTCTCTCTCTCTCTCTCTCTCTCTCTCTCTCTCTCTCTCTCTCTCTCTCTCTCTCTCTCTCTCTCTCTCTCTCTCTCTCTCTCTCTCTCTCTCTCTCTCTCTCTCTCTCTCTCTCTCTCTCTCTCTCTCTCTCTCTCTCTCTCTCTCTCTCTCTCTCTCTCTCTCTCTCTCTCTCTCTCTCTCTCTCTCTCTCTCTCTCTCTCTCTCTCTCTCTCTCTCTCTCTCTCTCTCTCTCTCTCTCTCTCTCTCTCTCTCTCTCTCTCTCTCTCTCTCTCTCTCTCTCTCTCTCTCTCTCTCTCTCTCTCTCTCTCTCTCTCTCTCTCTCTCTCTCGATTTAACTATACATAAATATACAAGCACACACACACACACACACGCACACCTATAATATGTAATATAACTCATGCAGCATATACTTTCTTTCATGAAAGCCAAACGAGCGTGTGTTACACGTTGAGAGACGTAACCCAAACTCAGGCGCCACCAAATCTTTATCTTCTGGAAGATACAGGGGACGTGATTATTGTCCCGTTAATCATACGTCTTCATCCAATAAAAAATGTGTCGGCTACGGATATAACCTCGTCTTTATGTATGATTTAATGTTGATCAGAATATTAAGTTGTCTCCACGACCTGCTCTGCTCTAATCAGTTGACCTGTGTGTCCCGGGACTGAGGCGTAGTGTGGCATCACCGGATCTTCCACATTTCAGTCCAGCACGCACAGCGCTGCTCCAGGTTGGCGTGAGGGTTGGTGGTCACCATTGCTGTTTACTCTCGTCAGTGTTACGACTCAAGGACAACACCAGAACCCAACCCACTTCAATTTGAAGAACGTCGGTCCTAAAATCCTTGGTCCCACCACAACATTACGTGGGCCGCTCCTGCGCGTGTGACTCAGCAGTAAAACAGAGAAAACGTTTGTACATGCGAGTGGCTGCGAGGCTCGCCACCCACCAGGTGGAGGCTCGATGGCACGCCGGATTGGTCCGACGGGTTGCCCCTACTCACCCACACTCACCGCCGGGAGTCATTAGCAGTTGTTTTCATAGTCTGTATTTGTGTGTTGATTTTTAGAGCCGAATAATTTGTCATTTATGTTATTGGATATACTTTGTCGAATTACTTTTCCTCATGAATGGTCGGATAAATCTGCCCGGATGCTAGTCTGTCAAAGCCCTTGATAATCATCTCACTTAATTAAATACTGTGTTTTGAGCAAATTATGCCGCTGATTCTTCAGGCACGAGTAAAAAAATATGTATTTGTATGATTTTGTCCGTGTGTTCCCTTCCTGGTTGTGTCTAGCCACACGTGTCCACCGCTCGCCCTACACCAGCCACCACCAGCCCGTGCTGCGTGGCTCTCCCTTCTCCTGCTCTATCTATTTTCCTCCTCGATCTAGCCACCGGAGGAAAGAATCACATTAATCACATCTAGAGAGAGAGAGAGAGAGAGAAGGTTCAAGGACAGTGGAGTTCTGTGGGTGTCTTGGAGAGCACCAGACACGATCCTTCCTTCCTTCGTTACTTACAGTCCTCAATATTCCCGGCGCTCAGATGGACGAGCACCTGATCTGGGCTATTGTCTGGCTGGCTGACTGGTGGCGGCAACGTGTCCAGAAGTGTGTGTGTGTGTGTGTGTGTGTGTGTGTGTGTGTGTGTGTGTGTGTGTGTGTGTGTGTGTGTGAGAGAGAGAGAGAGAGAGAGATGTTATTTATTTGTTTATTTACTTGTTCATCTATTTGTTTATTTACTAATTTGTTTACTTATTTACATGTATAGATTTCATCATGCTTTGTATTTTATTTTTCATTTTATCTTTGTCTTTATTTGTTTGTTTAATCGTTTTAGTTTGCTATATTTTATTTTATTCTATTTTATTTATTTATTTATTTATTCGTTTTTATTAATTTATTTATTTATCTTGTTTTTGGCGATGCTATTCTACTTCATTATGCTGCAAATCTTGGGTGATGGTGTTGGTGTTTCAAAGTGTTTTATTATGAAGAAAAATAAATTCCACACTGTCGGAGATTAATCGTTAACCTCATGAGAAGTATGTGTTCCCCCGCCTTTCCATCCCCTCTCGAGCAAGTTTTCAGGATCAAGTTCACGACGAGTGCATCCTTTGTTTACAACGTTTGTTTTCCTGACGGTGCCGGCTGTGGTCTAGAACTGTCACTAAGGGTGAAAGCAGCTGAAACACAGTGCGATGTTGAGGAAAGACAAAAGGTAGAAAGCGGCACGTAAGGATAAGATGAAAGAAGATCAGTGATAAGACTCAGGTTAGGTTGAGGAATAAGGAATATGGTTGTGTCTGAGGTCATGGTTGTTGATGATCGCACAGTCCGTCTCTTGCAGAAGTTTACGTATAAAACAGAAGACCTATACTGAAATACATGCCCTTGTATCAGCAGCCACACAGAGAGGAGTGTTGCCTATAAGGAGGGTTTGTGTTTGCTTGGAGTGTTCGCAGCTTGTTTGTTACGCATGGCTTCGTTCTTCGCTTGTTGTTATTCTTGTCTTCATTTTGCTGTTCGATTGATTTTTTTTTTCTTCAACTTTAGTAATTCCTTCCCTCTTATTATTTATTGTTTTCTTGTTTTGTTTTGTTTTTCTCGTTCTAGTAATTTAATTCCATAAATAGTAATGATTTAGTGTTTGTCTTGCTTTCTTTTTCTCCACGAATTCGAGTTCACTTTCATATTTTCTTGCTTTATTGTAACTGCTTTGTTTCCTTTCATATTAGGGAGGCGGTGGCGTAGTGGATGAGATGGTGAGCGTGGGATTAGGCAGACGTCCACGCGTTGGTTCGAATCCCACCACATACCCCTTTGAAGCATTTGTCGAATGGTTTAAAGTTACCTACATGTCACCATGATACCCAGGTTCTAGGTGGTTACACCAAAGATGCGCTTGGGTGATGATAGGGGTACCTCTATATATAAGATTGTCTGCGCCACTAATGGCCGGAAGTTGAACAGCGCTTCCCACATGTACTCTTAAAGTATGCCTACAGGCACTATAGGCCATAACAAAAAAAAATTGTGTATATTGTTCATTCATATTTCCTATTCACTCTATTTTATTTTTACAATCATACATGATGTTTTTATTAACTTTAAGCAGGGGCAGCAGCAGCACCATCACCAGCAGCACCAGCACCAGCACCAGCAGGGGCACCAGTAATGTGTGTCTTCTTGTGTTGTTATTGTTGGTGATGGTGGTGGTGGTGGTGAGATTGGTCTAGTTATCACTACTTTTCCCGGCTTCGTCAACAGTCAGGCAGGATACTGCCGGGAAGGGGGTGAGGGGGAAGGAGATGTGTGTGTGTGTGTGTGTGTGTGTGTGTGTGTGTGTGTGTGTGTGTGTGTGTGTGTGTGTGTGTGTTTGGGTGCTTTACCGTATCGTACCATAGAAATTTTTCTTCGCTAACCAAAATGATTCAAGACGGCGAAGAATGTAAATGTGGTAGGAAAACACACACACACACACACACACACACACAGCAGGATGTAGTGGCTTAGCTTTGTGTGGCGTTAAGTGAGCAGAATGGAATGTTGGCGATGTTCCTCCGTCGCTCTTTCTGAAGTGTGTGAACGACCCATTCGTGTAGATAAGGAAGAAAACAACTCTCTCTCTCTCTCTCTCTCTCTCTCTCTCTCTCTCTCTCTCTCTCTCTCTCTCTCTCTCTCTCTCTCTCTCTCTCTCTCTCTCTCTCTCTCTCTCTCTCTCTCTCTCTCTCTCTCTCTCTCTCTCTCTCTCGAGGACGGTGGCACGAGATAATATGATAAAAGATTGAGGTGTCTGGATATCTTTCTCCGCGACGCAGTCTTTGCGAAGCTTGGGCGAGGGAAGAATGAGAAAGCCAAGGAGAATGAGGGGAAGATGGAAGAGGAAGGAGTCGAAGAGAACGAGGAAATAAAAGATAATGAAGGAGGGAGATGGACGTGAATGGGTATGCAAAGGGAAGAATGAGAGAGAGAGAGAGAGAGAGAGAGAGAGAGAGAGAGAGAGAGAGAGAGAGAGAGGAGAGAATGGGGGAGAGAAAATAGAATGGGTACAAAGAAGAGTTGAAAATACCTTAATGAACAAGACGGAAGAGAGATGAAAAAAGAAAGAAAACAAAAAGATGGGTGATGAAGAGGGTACAAGAGGTCTAGAGGAAGACACGAAATTAAACCTAATGTCTGAAGAAGGAGGAGGAGGAGGAGGAGGAGGAGGAGAAGAAGAAGAAGAAGAAGAAGAAGAAGAAGAAGAAGAAGAAGAAGAAGAAGAAGAAGAAGAAGAAGAAGAAGAAGAGGAAAAGGAATGAAAGAAAACGAGTAAAACCAAACAGGGAGACAAAAGAAAGAAAGGAGGTAAGGAAACGGGAAGGTCAAAGGAGAAAGGTGATAAAGTAAATGGGTTAAAGTTGAGAGAAGATGGAAAAAAAAAAAGTTGGAGGCAGAAAAGGACACATCAAGATGAAAATGGAGGTGGGAGGGAAGAGTCACGAGCTGGCTCTGACCTATCTAGAGGCCACATTCATCTCTGTTTTAGGGTTCGTTCCGGCTACTTTCCTCTCGGTTCTTTAGATGACGGGTGACTGGAACGGGAGGGAGGGTGGGTGGAGCTAGGAAAGGCCGATGTGGTGAGAGAGAGAGAGAGAGAGAGAGAGAGAGAGAGAGAGAGAGAGAGAGAGAGAGACAGACAGACAGACAGACAGACAGACAGAGACAGAGAGAACATGTTCTTCATGAGGTACAAAGAATATATATCCTGCACAGTCTATGAATAAAAAATATCCTGCCTAGAACACAGAATAAAGTAAAATAATAGTAAAAAAAGAGCTTTAACACTACTTCACCCACCGTTCTCGATCATTATTGGGTCTCGTGTTTCTGGCCTGGAGGAGTGTGCCGCTGGTCACGGTTGCCGCTGTCACGTCCGGTCAATGCAGTGAAAGAGACTCTGCGTGCATCAGGAGCGAGCTGCAGTGAGGGCGGCAGGCGGCGTGGTGCTCCTATCCGTCAACTCTTAATCTTGTCGCAGGAATGTTCCATCACGAGGGGAACTGGAAAGGATTGTTCGCTGGTACCCCTCCTCCTCCTCCTCCTCCTCCTCCTCTTCCTCTTCCTCTTCCTCTTCCTCTTCCTCTTCCTCCTCTTCCTCCTCCTCCAGCTGGTTTCTGGTGGTGCTACAGACTCTTTCTCTCTTTTCCGTCACAAATTTCCAGGCCCAGAATCATAGCGACACAGTTGGTATGATTTCAGGTTTGCATTGTTTGCCCGAATAGTTATTTATTCACAGCTAAACTCTCCCTACGTCCACATTTTTTTATATGAATTTTTTATGTATAATCTCGCAGACTGCACGAGTATTTTTCACGACAAAATGTTGAAGTTGTATGTATGCATGTAGTACCTGTGTTCATGATAGCAAAGTTTTTTTTATATATGTAAGGTGTATATGTGTTTCTTCAAAAAATCTTTATGCATATTACTTTTTTTTTTTTTTCCTGTTTATTTGTCTACCCATCTCTATTTGTCTGACATAGAGTTTTGTTTTTGTTTATATATTGACCATTATATGTATTCAATTTATTTCTCTATTCATTCATCTAAGCATCTGTTTATCTGTTGCTATTATTTTTTTTCTATTTAAACGTCTACCCATCTATAACTCTCTAACTTACCATTTGTCCATTCATTTGATTTCATTGGTTTTGTTTATATATTGATCATTCTATGTATTTGATTTATTTCTCGATTCATCCATCTATGCATCTGCTTATCTGTTGCTATTATTATCTATTTAAACATCTACCCATCTATATATCTCTCTAACTTACTATTTGTCCATTCATTCATCTACCCAGCTATCTCTCTAACTTCCTATTCCCTTTTCACTTAAACATCCACCCATTTATCTCTCCAACATGGACACACACTCGCAAGCATCCATCCCTCATGACAACATCCTTTCACTAGTCTGTCTATGTGTGTTAGAATTTGATCCATAAGCGTTTACTAAGTTACATTCCCCATGAAGCGATACAATGGTGGTGCTGTGGCCTAATCCTGCTTCCTGACTTGATTGTAAAAGTGTGTGTGGTACAGATGAAAAGCAGAGAGACATATGCCGGCATTCTTAACTGAACTGACTGGCACATGTGGTGACAGGTGAGGAGGGAACAGGTGAGAGAGGGAAGAGAGAGAGAGAGAGAGAGAGAGAGAGAGAGAGAGAGAGAGAGAGAGAGAGAGAGAGAGAGAGAGAGAGAGAGAGAGAGAGAGAGAGAGAGAGAGAGAGAGAGAGAGAGAGAGAGAGAGAGAGAGAGGCCCAGATGGAAGTAAAAGGTGGAAGAGGAGAAAGAGCAGGAGGAGGAGGAGGAGAAAGAGAAAGGAAGAGCTCTAACATTGAGAAAGGAATTAGGAGATTGAGCAGAGAGAGAGAGAGAGAGAGAGAGAGAGAGAGAGAGAGAGAGAGAGCACGCTGTAGAAAACTTTAATGTAAAATATTGAGAACCTTCAGAGAGAGAGAGAGAGAGAGAGAGAGAGAGAGAGAGAGAGCGGAATCAATACACAGATAAGCAGACAAATAAATGGAGGGACATTCTGGCGGACGAGGAGACAAAGAAGCAGCCGGAAGAGAGAGGAGGAGGAGGAGGAGGAGGAGGAGGAGGAGGAGGAGGAGGAGAAAGAGAAGGAAGGAGAAAACGAACGGAGAGCGACGCGATGGGAAAATAGAATTGGGGAAAGGAGAGAGGAAGTGGAGGAAAAGGAGGAAGAGGAGGAGAAGGAGGAAGAAGTAGGAGTGGATGGGGGGAGGGAAGAGCAAGCCAGATCACAATGCCCCCTTGGGAGTCGTGCGTAACGCGGCTTAATTTAAATACGAGAATCAGGTGTCGCTCGGAGTAACTAACGGGGGGAAGACGCCGTCCTCACTCCATTATGCGCTGTGGATGCCGCTGGATTAGCTTATCCGCCCCGCCTCGCTGACTGACGGCCGGACGGGATGACGGGGTGGCGCGCTCACTGACAAACGGATGGACGGATGAATTACCTTACAGAGTGTACTGTTATGGAAGGGAGTGGAATATTTTACACATCTCAGATAGATAGACAGATAGATAGATAGATAGATAGATAGTTTATTGACCACAGTGTACAGGAATATTTATCTTGATATCTAAAAGTAGTTGTAACCCAATATGAAAACATAAAAGAGGTATCACCAAAAATATCCTGCAGTCCAAAGACGCTTAGCAGTAGTAGTGGTGGTGGTAGTTGTGGTAGTAAAGCCATCATAGCAGCACCATCCTACATAATGGTAATCAGTAGAGTTAGTGTTCCTTCTCTGATCTCTGTTACATACTCGCGTTCATGGGCATACATATACTTATTTTGTTTATGTTATCCGGCAAAAATGGAGAACAGCATCAACAACAACAACAACAACAACAACAACAACAACAACAGTAGTAACAACAACAGTATTAGTAGTAGTAGTAATATGAGTCTTACTTTTCCCACGCTTAGGTTTCTGCTTCACTGGACTAAACGAAGAAAACACGTAATTTACATCCTGGCTTCGTGTGTCTCAGTGTTCCGCCCTGGCACTCATAGAAGGGGTGCACAGTGAATTAAGGTGCGACACAAGATATAGTGTTGACTTCCAAGATGCTACATTGATTACGTTTTGCGGGCAGCGGAACTCAACACCCACATGCATTGATTTGCGAGGCGGGAAAACATAGGTGTGTGTGGGAGATGCCTTCTCATCTGAGCCTTATTCGTGTCCCTGTATCTCTGATGTAGCAGATGCAGTCTTTCATTAAGAAAATTGCGTGTATATATTTTGTAAAAGTTATGGTTAATTGTCATTGTTATTATCATGGCTAATGGAAGTAGTAGTAGTAGTAGTAGGAAATTAGTGATGGCAATAGTAGAAAAATAGTGATAATATCATTATCAGTAATCTTCTCTCTTGCCTCGCAGGTACGTTGTGGCGGATCAGAGCGCAGCAGTGAAGGCAGTTTGTTGTCACACAGCTGAGATAACTCTGGACCTGGACTGTGGGGAGGTAGTTAAATACTAATGTACTTATGTATCAGCGAAGAGGGAACACTGTCTATTCTGGCCATTGGGGAAGCAGTGGGAGAATTTTCATTTCCATGATTTCTATTTGTATCAGCTCCGCCGATGCCTCCCTCTTGCACGTGTTCAATTATTAAACAAAGCGAAAGTTGCCGCCTCTCTACTGGTGTGTTGAGCGTAACGTTATGTTGCTGCTGCTCACTGTGCTCCTTTAACACTCACCGAATACCTGCTTTTCCCCTGTCGTTCCTAGAGATATCGTTATCCACTGGATGATGCCATTGTTTGCCTACTCGTCCACTGAACACATGTGAGTGGTGCATTATGTGCGACACTGGCCACGCCGCGTAGGTTTGTGTCTCTGATCTCGGTAATACATTCTACCGGATCATTGTGGAGTGTTTGGTTATTTCATGCATCCTCAAGTTTATCTCACAGGGAATGGAAACTTAATAGTCTAAAAATAAAACATTTTGAGACTGTTATGAGGCAAGAGGGAAAGTTTGTTGTCCAGCCTCAGCCAGGAAGGCAGGGAAAGGAGTGGCGGGGAAGAGGGAAGGGGACGGGGACAGGTGCAACAGGTGTTTGAGTGTGGGAGCAAATCACACGAGCGGCCGAGACAGCAAGGCCTGAGTGTCTTGCCTCATCCCGGGTGGAACCCGCCGCCCACTCACCGCTTGGCATGGCTAAATATATATTTTTTTAATTAGGTGCTATTGGAACATATTTTCTCGTCTTGTGATTAGGTTACAATAGATTTCAGTATTTTGATGTTTGATTCGAGGTGAGATGATGCTCAGAATAGATTCATGATGTTCACAACGTACCTGGTTTATATCCTCAGATTATACTTGCATTTAAGCTTCGCTGTCTTCCAACTTTACCTTGTAGCATGGTGATACGATCGTCTTATATAATTAAATTAAGTCTGTTTTTAAGCATATAATATCTTTATCTTCTGGTTTGGTTTTGGACTGTTGAATCACTGGTGTCAGATGATCCATCCTTAAAGAAAATCTTCCTATACCGCACACACCCTGCGTGTCTCAGGGTCGCGTCAGGTGACACCTCAGGAGACTACACCTGAGTGAGTGCCAACAGTCCGTCTCTTGCTATAAAATCATTCGTACTGAACAATGTTTGAACTAGAGAACGTAACTGCAGCCGATGTGCTTCACTATATACAGCTGTCCAGTGTACTCATACCATACAATTATTATTCCACAAAAAGTAGTATCAAACAATTTTATTCCCCTATGATATCATGAATATGGTGTTATTCATTTTTATTTGATTTATATGGTTTTACTAAACTGTTGAACTAATGCACATCATCCCATTCGCCGCTTCGCTGACGACCCTTCCTCTTAGGCACAAACTGAAGGTGTTCACTCAGACATTCAATAACCTGAGGCAGTCAACACGAGTGTTTGGTGTTAACTTTTTTTTCAGTTTTTCCTCGATATTTTCCACTTTACTTCCCTGTCATGTGTCGTCGCTGGCTTATCCATTCAGTCAATTGTTATATTTTATAGTGAGCTAAACTAGTTTTAGTCTTAAAGCCACAACTAGGAGAGATGTTGATCTGTTGTATTTGTAAAAGTGTGTGTGTTATATTTCCCGTTGTCGCAGCATGACGAGGCTTGGTGGAGGGAGGACACTGTTCCCTGATCTTCCTTAATCCTTTTCCTTTACAATAATATAGATGTTACTAATCATTTCAAGTTCTATAGTATATTCTGCAAATCCATTATTTCTATTTATTGCCATTCTGATCTTCACTTCAGTCATGTACATATCTTGTTGCTAACATTTATATATAATCTACATTGTTATTTATATCGTAACGCCTTTCGTATTTTCATCTCTTCATTGCATTATATTCTATACCCTTAATTGGTAATGTTGCATTTCGTCCATTTTTTTTTTTTTTTTTTTTTAGATCCATTCTTCGTCGTTCACAAATTCATGTTGTTGGTTTCAGTTATAATGAAGAAACATTTTGTCTCTAGTGAACTTGTGAGGAGAATAATTGTACCGTGGCGTTGATATATTTTGAATGAGTCGCCTCGCAAAAAAGTAAGTCTCTTGAACTCTGGTGGCGCAGTAGTTAGTGCCCTCCTCTTTGTGTGTGTGTGTGTGTGTGTGTGTGTGTGTGTGTGTGTGTGTGTGTGTGTGTGTGTGTGTGTGTGTGTGTGTGTGTGTGCACTCACATGTACACTTCTTAGAGTTAGCAGTCTCTTTTGGACAATTGTTTTCTCTGCCTTTCCCTCCCCTCCTCTCGTGTGCAGCCTTTTATGGGGGAATAGGATGTTGTGACGCGGGTTTAAGGGAGGGGCGGGGGTGTCACGGGGGAAGGGAGCATAGTGGCGGAGGTCGCACAGCACAACAACCACTTTATTTTTGTGTTGCATAGAGGGCCGTGTAGAGGGGAGGGATAATACTTTTGTGTTGTCTAGGGCAAGAGAGGGGAAGGAGTGTGAGCAGTGCTGGGGAAGTGGGAACACAGGGAAGGAGGTGGCGGGGATGTGCAGAGGATGAAAGGGTTGCTGGGGTGTTACAGAGAGGTGGCGTGGGTTGGGAACAGCGGGGAGAGCTAGCGTGTTGCAAAGCGGGGGTTGGAAGGCTGGGGTAGGCAGGGGTATGGTGCTGCCGGGGTGTGGGTGCGGGGGTCAGCGGGATAGTTGGGAGCACCTGCGCCGTGGAGTGATGGCCGCAGTATAGTAGGAGGTAACGGGGAAAAATGACACACGTATGGCGCTGACACTGGCGAGAATACGTAATATTGAAAATATAAAACATCCGTATTTGTATATTTTTTCAGTGTGTTGTGTGTGCCGGGAGATTATAACCACTTCGGCTGAAATGTTTATAGAGTTTTATGTCCACCAACGGAGTTTATGAATCAAATAAGAGTTTTAGATAATTTAATTCAATAATGAAACTTTTTGGTGGGACAGGGAGAGTTTTGATCTGGAGGGAAAATATGTATATGTCATTGATTGGTGAAAGCAGTGAGGCGTGAAGCTGTCACGTGGGTGAGTCAAGTAGGCTCGTGGGGAGGGAGGAATCTACTGTGTTTCTCCTGATCAGTTAATACCAATTTTTTACTTAATTTCTCTGTTATTACTGTATACGATAAAGACAGGACTACTTGCTCATTTCCTTCTTGATGAGGCTTTGTTGTGTTTCATATCTTCGCTGGAGTATGATCTGAAGGATTTTGTATCACGCAAGAACGAGATGATATTCCATGTAAAAACAGTGGTTGTATGTTGAGCGGCGCCGTGGGGATGTTCCTTTCAACCCTCATCGGCGCCGTCTACCGCACCTAGAGGATTTGCTCATCCGTGACACATGCCTCACTGAAGCCTGCGAGGAGGGAAGGCAGTAAAGGAGCACGGAAGCAGGTGAATAAACAGGGAAGCAGAGCAGGAGAGGAACAGGCATATCAAAATGGAGTGAATGGAATCGTAGAAACAGCACGAAGGGAGGAACATGAAATAGGGAGCCAGATGTGGCTAAATGCTAACAGGGCTGGAAATTATGTGAAGCAACACAAAGGAACGAACTTTCAAACATGACCATACATTGAATGTGAGCAAAACTGGTGCATATTGAGCACAAGACTCGGCATTGGTTCCAGGTGATTACACGCGGTAAGGTGAAAGCGATAAGACGTGGCTGCACTCCACACGGATCTGGTTATACGTGCGAGGACACTTATTATTCTGATGGCAATCTACTCATTCTTAAAAGTCTCTCTTTAAAAGAATAATGTAAGAAGTTAATTGAAATATGTTATTGCTAAGTAGGAGTGCTACTGTCTGTTCGGGTTTGCGTCTGCACTGCATTGTAACCGTATCGACTGATGATGATTGTAACCAAACAAAGGCACTGTGTACTCTGCAAGCACCGGCGCTACTTGATTCTACAAAAGTGCGGGGATGAACGCTGATATATCTTCCTCAGCTTTGTGGGAAGTGCACTCCTAAGTCCGCACAACTAATGAGGAAGCACCTTTGGTGATGAGGTATTATAGCGCGTAAAGGAGACACCTGAGAAATTTCCCGTCTGTAACAGAACTTCAAGAAGTTCTTGCTGTATACTGTGTATCCTTCATCATTGTCTTGAAAGCTTACACTACTTAAATTACATGTTACTGAAATGCTCGTTTTTTTTTCTTTTAAATATATTTATATTCAATTTGGTGTACTGATTCTTCGATACGTTTATATAAAATAATGTACTGTGCAGTTTCTCCTCGGCTTGTGTGTGTGTGTGTGTGTGTGTGTGTGTGTGTGTGTGTGTGTGTGTGTGTGTGTGTGTGTGTGTGTGTGTAACCACTTCGGTTTCTTCCTTGTACAAACACTAGTACAAGAGACAAGGATAACCACACCTGCACAGTGCAAGCGTGGACTCTCCCCTCGCTGGCGGGTCCCGGACATAACTCACGGGGCGCTGTGTGCACTGGTGTGCGGGTGTCTGTTAGTGCATCAGATAGGTGCGCCATATTCGAGAGATATGTCTCATAAAAGTTGCATTTTTTGCGAAGTTCTCTGCAAACTTGAAATAATATTCACGTATTTAAACTAAATTGACAGTAATGATTTTAATTAAAGGATTTCACGACAAATCATAACTACATGGATGTTAGGAAGCTACTGACCAGTGTTAGTAGGGAACTTATAAAAATCTTTTCGGTGTCATGATCACTGAGCTGACCTTATTAACAGCTCGCTCACTTACGAAAGGCCAGAAGCGAAGGGGTGATACAGATTGTGGGGAGCAGTGGGTTAGTGTTCCCTAGGCCGGCCAGAGAGTGAGGCGCGTGCTTGGTGACAACAGGCACGTACAACTGGCAACGGCAGCACGGCACAGAGAGACAGAGAAGTCTTTGGCATTAATTCCTTCGTTTAGAATGAGAGAAGCGTATCACGGCGGGAGGACGCCAGCGAGGGTGTACTGAAGGGGAGGAGGGGCGTTCAGAAGATAAGTCTTATTAACGTAACTTGAGTAAACAAAGAGAGAAAGAACAAGGTGAAGGGTGGACTCAATAAATACAGTGTTCATAAGAGACAAGGGAAGGGAAGACAGACGACGATCATAGGAGATAGAAAAAAAGAAATAGAAAAAGAAGAGTGTGGTGTGAGTGAAGGTGAAGGACACACACACACAGAGAGAGAGAGAGAGAGAGAGAGAGAGAGAGAGAGAGAGAGAGAATGGGAGCTTGAGGGGACGAAAGATGTTAGGGAGGAAAGAAAGACAACAAACCCCGAAGGAAACGAACGAAAATAAATGTCAGTGAATCTTTGTGAATCATCAAAGTGGGAAAAAATTAAGAACACGTAAAAAACAAACTATCGAGAAGCGAGGGAAGGGCAATAAACAGCCTGGTTGTTTGTTTTCTCGCTTTCTGTTCTTATTAAACGATGAAATACACACACACACACACACACACACACACACACACACACACACACACACACACACACTTTAGCTCCTCCGTGTAAGTACTTCCCATGCACCGAAGTACTCCAGCCACTTCGATCCAAGACTCCTTACCAGACAGCACCGCAGATCACGTCCACAAACACACATCAGGGCCGCTCACACACTGGCTGGCATTTCTCCTGGTGGTGGCTAGGAGGGAGGACTTACGGGAGGCGTGGGAGGAGGGTGAGACAGTGACGGTGATGGTGGGTGTAAAGATGCACTAACTCCGCATTATGGGCGAGTGACGGGGAGGACACGGCGTCACAAGCACCTTAACGGGGACAATTGTGGCGGGATGAACGAGGAAAGTGTGTAATTGTACGTGTGAAGGTTGTCTGTCTGTCTGTCTGTTTGTTGGCTGCGGCGGTGCAAGGGTTGTGTTGTGAATGCATGGCTGAGGGAAGGAAGGAAGGGAATAGTTGATGATTAGGGGAAACACATAAACACACATACAAGAGCGAGAGAGAGAGAGAGAGAGAGAGAGAGAGAGAGAGAGAGAGAGAGAGAGAGAGAGAGAGAGAGATTCTAACAAAGACAAAACGTTAAAGAGAAATTGAAAGTGAGAAACATTCCAGGAAAATTAATGGTGTCATAAAATAAATGAAATAAGATTAGACGGTAATATGAAGCCATAGCGAGGGTGATGTCCGTGCACGCCCAGCCAACAAAGAGGTGGGGATGACGACACTTCCACCACATCATTTCCTCGAACACTCTCCTGAAAGACTGACTAAAGACTCTCCTTCTCAAGTCTAAATCATCGCTCACACCGCCTACCGCTCCCTCTCCCCCCTTCCCCTCTCCTTCCCTTCCTTTATTGTGCACACTTAAACCTTATGCTGTTTTGATGACGTCCCGCACTGAACAGCGACTGCAAATCTCGGGAGAGGTGGAGGAGTAAAGCGGTAGTCTGGGATGGACTCGCTAAAGCCTCTGTGGTGATAACGCTCGTGATGCTTTAAGAGTATGCGGTCTCTGCTCAGATTCTGGTGAAAATAAAGAAAAATGCTATATATAAAAGATCTCAGTAATGAAAGTCTACGGGGATATAGAAACGAAGATAATTGCTCTTGATAATTACTGCACACACACACACACACACACACACACACACACACACACACACACACACACACACACACACACACACACACACACACACACGAGGATAGCAGTTGTACCGTCTCATCCAACCAACCACAACCACCACCACCACCACCACCACCTCTTCACAAGCCGGTAAACGCTGGTGGCAGTACGTGTCCTGGGCGACAAAGGCCAGGCAGGGGAGCGAGCCAGCGGGTGTGATGCGGCAACAACATTAAGACATTGCAAATATGTATGTAAACGTCCGAGGAAAACTTTAATTGGAGTGAGGCACGCGATGGGGAATGAGAGCCATATTATCCGTTCTTTATGTGTAATAGCGCTAAGAAACAGGGCAGGAGGAGGAAGAGGAGGTGTTAGATGTGTCACTGTCTTTCTTCGTCCTTCTGTCACTTCTCTGGTACACTCATATCCAAGAAAAGGGTATGTGTATATTAAAAGGGCGTCTCTCTCTCTCTCTCTCTCTCTCTCTCTCTCTCTCTCTCTCTCTCTCTCTCTCTGCTCCCAGTAACACCCTTTACCTTACTTTCCTTCAATTTGTCCTCTCCACCACTCCACATCGCCCTCCTCTTCTCCACTCCACCGTCTCATCTTCCTCACCTCCACCGTCGCTCCTTCGTCATCTCATCCACCGAGGAATTCCGTTTGTCTGATTAGTAGCTGCATTTTTTCATCGCGCCAAGGGAATTATTCAAACAGATATAAAATGTATCTCTTTCTCTCTTCACCTCACACTCGTCGCCCTTTGTCTCATCGCCTGAACACTTCACACATTCACTATCTTTCTTTGTCTCGTTCCTTCATCACTCCCCTACACTCTGACCCTCCCTCAGTCATCACTCTCAGCCCCTCCCCATTCCCCCACTCCCCTATCTATTCTCTCTCTCTCTCTCTCTCTCTCTCTCTCTCTCTCTCTCTCTCTCTCTCTCTCTCTCTCTCTCTCTCTCTCTCTCTCTCTCTCTCTCTCTCTTTTCCATGTCCTCCCTTCGGCGTCTTCACATGGGTCTCCTTCGCTGCCTGCACGCACTGACCGCATGTGTGTTTCTTCGTCCCTTCCCCGCATTATGTATATTGCGTCTCTGTGTTTGAATGTTTGCTATAAGTCTACGTCGCTTTAAACGGCGTTAAATTTACTGTCTCCCTCTTGTTTTGTTGCTCTCTCTCTCTCTCTCTCTCTCTCTCTCTCTCTCTCTCTCTCTCTCTCTCTCTCTCTCTCTCTCTCTAAAACTTCTCCCCCTGCCTCTGCTGGCTGGCTGCACGCGTGCCCTCCCCTTCGCTCGTGTCCCAGGGGACTTGCGAGTATTCAGTGAGTAAACAGGCTCCCTAGACCATCATTACTCGCCTTTATGTTCCTCAGATAACCCCCCATGAGCTCCCCGCCCGCAGTCTCCCCCACCCGCGCCTCTCTCGCCAAGCCTCGTCACATCATTTCCCAGCATTATAGTCTCAAAATTGCTGCCACCAGAGTGGACGGCTTGGTGCTCTGGACGGAGAAATATACTTATAGATGTTCAACTTGAGTCCACACAACACGCCTGCAAGTATGTGTGTGTGTGTGTGTGTGTGTGTGTGTGTGTGTGTGTGTGTGTGTGTGTGTGTGTGTGTGTGTGTGTGTCCTTTTGCAATGGAGACTAGGCACACTATGTCTTATGAAAACATTATATCTATCTATCTATCTGTCTATCTGTTCATCTATCTATATATCTTTATATGTATAAATAAACTTCCACTTGTACTAATACTCAAAGAAAATAAGGTTCCTCATAAGTTAGATATCTTGATAACGTATTGATTAGTAATTGAGTTTTTCTGTGATAACGTATCAAGCAGTTTATCTCATCCCCTGCACGCGACCCCTTGACCAGGGCGGGGCGTGATGGCCTCGTAAGATTCTT
This sequence comes from Portunus trituberculatus, assembly GCF_017591435.1. Taxonomy (NCBI): domain Eukaryota; kingdom Metazoa; phylum Arthropoda; class Malacostraca; order Decapoda; family Portunidae; genus Portunus; species Portunus trituberculatus. The sequence goes on from NC_059296.1 coordinate 1,815,553, forward strand.
CCCAGTTGGTCACTGAGTCACGACGTGCATGCCCTGCCTCTCTCACTTGTTCAAACGCTGCACAGTTGCATTTGTGTTCCTCTCCTCCCTTCCCCCGGGCCGCTCCTGCCTTCCTCTCCTGCACTGTTCAAGCAATTAAAGGTCCCCTCTCTCCTCTCCTCCTCCCTCTCACCAGCCACACAAACACAGACAGCTCTCCTCTCGCACATACACGGGCGGCTGCTGGTGTCCCCGGGATCCGCGTCCAATGAATAGGAACATCCCTGAACAATCCATTTAGTGTAGAGTATCCACGAGGAATAGATAGTCAGGGCAATGCATACAGAAGTTCGAATCCATTCCAGTTGGTTGGTGGTAAAAGGCTGTTGCATTAACGTTTGTGGTCAACCTGAAAATTGTACACAAATGAGTCCTTTGGCGCAAGGCTGTTTAGGGGAAATTCTCTGTTGCCGCGTTTTATTTTACGTTATGGCTGTGCGCGCGTGAGTTGGGTATTATGTGATATATATATTTAGCAGAGCTGGGAATTAATAATAGGGTATTTGGTCCTCGCCGTCCGCCAGGTCTCATCTATTTAATTAATGGGAGCTGAAAATACCGTCGGGAGGGAGACAAAAACGATAATGGACGCGACAGAAGCAACTTGCGGCAGTAAAAAAGGGAAGATAATGCGACGCAAAGTGGTTACACGACGACGCCCCCGAGCGCATATCGGGCCGGGAAGGACAGTCACCTTGGAGGCAATGGCACCACCCGTGGCGGCCAGGCTGCGACGAGGACCAGGCCGCCAGTGGAAAGGGAAACTCCTCTGTGTCTAAGTGTGTCTTGAGAGGTGCAGCTGAGGGAAGGAGGGACAGGACGCGAGGCGCATCACGGCAACCAGCTGGTGACGGGGACTGACGGTGTGTAAGAGCCTTCACCGCCACCAACACTGCGCCCAGGCCTCTGTCGGTCTGTAAGCATAGTACCTCCACACACACACACACGCACGCACACACCCACACACACACACACACACACACACACACACACACACACACACACACACACACACACACACACACACACACACACACACACACACACACACACACCGTCATCCATAATTATTGACGCAGGGACACAATCTTCTCTGACTCCTTGTTCTGAGTTCACCACAAAATGAAGGAAGTTGTTCTAGTATTTCAACTTTTTATTAGCGCGGTTACTACGGTGGCGGGTGGAGCCACTGGGCTGGTCATTCCCACGAGACTGGCAACGCTGAGGACAATATTCTCGCCAGAGGATATTAAATGAGGGGATGAACATCAGCGCAGTTCCGTCGTCATTAACCAGCAACATATATCGCCACAGAATCCGTGTGCTGTGCTGCGGTATTTTGTTGTGTACGAGACTTTAATGAGGAGCGTAAAGGACGGGGTGTGGCGGTGCGGTCAGGGCGCTAGTAGAGATTTAATTTCAATGAGAAACGTTCTTGTGATCGGTGTTGCTTGGAAAAAAGACGTGTATTAGCCAGACATCGTCTGTCAGCGGTCTGCTTGGATGTAGAGAATAGCGAGCAGAAGTTGACATGTGTAGCAGGTGGTGGAAGAGGAGCCGTGGGTAAAGGAGAGGTGGTGCAGGTGAATAGGAAAGCGCCGTGCGTGGGGTTTCGAAAGTGGAGGAGATAAGGAGCTGAGGTGAGAAAAAGTGACGTGAAAGTGATGGAGAGAGAGGGAGAGAAGCTGCAGGTTAGGAGAAAGGGGCAGTTAAAAATGAAGAGAGGGATTGAATTCAAATGAGAGAGTGCGGGGGAAAATGAGCTGGGAAGGCGAATGTAAGATACGGACAGTCTCGTAAATGTCCACATATTTGTGACTTTTGCGGGAACGTAATTACACAGCAAAGGAAGATGGAAGTGTTGGGCGTGTGGCGGTGGTGCTGGAATGCGCCCCACCAAGATTTTCCCTTGCTGCCTCCACTCTGCAACCCTCAACCAAGAAAGTTACGGAGACTGTTCTTCATCAATTATATGCTGTGGCTTCACTCTGTAATTGTTCCATGGTGTGGCAACGAGCGTCATAACAGGTGACAAAAGCCCTGCTTCATCCAGAAACACTCCATGAAATCTCTTAACTCCGGATCTTGGTTTGACTCATAAAACTTTTATTACGAAAGATCGTAGTATGTATATTCTCTTGCGACTGCTTCTCTTGCGAAATGTAGAAATGAAGGTGCAGAGGTTGAGAGAAAACAAAGAGAGAGGGGTTATTACTGACGGATAAACTTAGTAAATACACACACACACACACACACACACACACACACACACACACACACTATTATTATTATTATTATTATTATTATTATTATTATTACACACACACACACACACACACACAGGTATATAGGTATATACGTAGGTGTTGAGCGTATCCTAAGGTTCTGGTCTGTCAGACGTGACTTATTAAGCTCTATTTGTATGTAAATTGCAGTGCATGGAAGTAGTGCCTTGAAATTTGCTGTGTTTAAGAAATGAGTAATGTTAAAGGGGGTGTTAAGTGTTTATGTCAGCTGAGAGCAGTGATGCCGCGCGGCGCCTCTCATGTGGCAGGTAACGAGACTAGCCTGTAAAAAGATGTTGCGTGCTGCAATGAACGTAACTTATAAGTAAAAGTGACGATCGTTGCCTTGCAGCGATGATGTTGATGCGGAGAGGGAGGCTGTGTACTGCGAGTGTAACGGAGCGTGGCGAGGAGCGGTGGGCGGCGAGGCAAGCCATGGGCAGTGATGGACGTGTGGTGGCTGGTAATGTGGCAGTCGCTGGAGTGAGCTGTAGCATGCCGAGACCGTGGAATTTGAATATATAGTGAAGGATGTCGAGGGCAGCAACGTGGTGGTGTGTGATGATGAGCTAATGGAGGACTGAACCTAATGGGACGGCCGTGGTGGATGGGTGACAAGCCTTCTCCAAGGTAGCTTTGTTCCTTCTTGGAGACTGGTAACCCGGGAGGTGGTGGGAAGAGAGCCAGGGCTGTCATCCAGGAATGCAATGTGCTAAATTACAATAGTAATGTGTATTGCGATTATTTGATTATTTGTTTGTAGAGAGAGAGAGAGAGAGAGAGAGAGAGAGAGAGAGAGAGAGAGAGAGATCCATGATCTTCATTTTAGCGTACATGAATACAACAAAGCGAGACAAGAAAACACAAAACAGTCTGAAGGCGGAAGAATGGTGCACCTCAACGTCTGAATACAATAATCGCCTCGCCGGCAACCTCTTATCAGCGCAGCGGCAGAGTCTGCTTTTTTGAGGCCAGTCGAAAGAAAAGATATTACTGGCCGGAAAAGGTGAGACTCCGTGGCTTTACATATTGATAATTCATAACAAGCTTCGCGTGATACTTATTCGTCTCCCGCTTCTTTATGTTACGTCAGGTTCGCAGTGTCTCCTTCAGTAGATACAGTCGTGCACTGGCAGTCCTTTCGAAGCTTTAATCGGGAGTGACATTACTGCAATATTTCAGGTCACTCATATCTATTAAGATGTAATAATGAATAATTCTCAATTCTTTTCCTTTATAATGTTATTACTGACAATTTCTCTTCCTCGCACCTGTTTTATTTCTTCTCGATTTTGCTTGTCCTCCCGCTTCTTGTTCTCACGTAACCTGTGTTTTTAGTGCGGTCTTTTTGAATCTCTCTCTCTCTCTCTCTCTCTCTCTCTCTCTCTCTCTCTCTCTCTCTCTCTCTCTCTCTCTCTCTCTCTCTCTCTCTCTCTCTCTCTCTTTCTCTCTAGAACACAACACAAAATCTATCTAATGGGCATTTTTGGGGCACTTTTCTGCTTGGATTTAGTGCACGGTTTATGGCACAAGAAAAAAAAAGATACCGTGGTCAACACAAGCTTGTTACTTAGTGTGTGGTACAAGCGGTGATGGATGGCCAGCCAGGAAAGGCGCAGCTCCCCAAGAGTATGAAGCAAAAGTTCAGACGAGTCATGACGAAGGAAAACAAATACTTGAAGATCGGAAGAGCGATCCCGGAGTAACCGCGCCACGGTAAACTGTGACCGCAAGCCGCGTATGGTGAAAACACCGGAAGCACATGAAGCGAGCGAGTGATGCAAGAGAGAGAGAAAAAAAAGTAGTGTTACACACAGTGTGTGTGTGTGTGTGTGTGTGTGTGTGTGTGTGTGTGTGTGTGTGTGTGTGTGTGTAATTCACCGCGGTCGTCTGCTGTTCATCCAGCCAACCTTCCCCTTTACGGAGCGAGCTCAGAGCTCATAGACCGATCTTCAGGTAAGACTGAGACCACAACACACTCCACACACCGGGAAAGAGTCCACAACCCCTCGAGTTACATCCCGTACTTACTTGCTGCTGGTGAACAGGGACTACATATTAAGAGGCTTACCCATTTGCCTCGCCGCTTCCCGGGACTCGAACTCGGGCCCTCTTGGTTGTGAGTCGAGCGTGCTAACCACTACACTACGCTACGCGGTGTATGATATATATATATATATATATATATATATATATATATATATATATATATATATATATATATATATATATATATATATATATATATATATATATATATATATATATATATATATATATATATATAGAGAGAGAGAGAGAGAGAGAGAGAGAGAGAGAGAGAGAAATGGTCGGGAGGCACTGTATACACACACACACACACACACACACACACACACACACACACACACACACACACACACACACACACACACACACACACACACACACACACGATAAAGAAAAAGAAGGAAAAAAAAGCCAGAAGTTAATCTGTCGACCGAGACAGTAACTGGATGTAACATTGAGACGTGAGACAAGTGCCTTGGCTCGGGGTCAGTCGTGTGTAAGAAGTCGTGGTTTGCTGTAACGGCGGCGGAGTTACGTGGCTCATGTGTGAAGTTCAGTGAAGAGTGCTGTGATAACAAAGCTGCATCACCGCCTGTTGTTGTTTTGCTTTTTTTTTTTTTTGCGTATGTAGATTTGCTATCCTTCGCAAGTGTTTCTGTGTTTGTATGTCTGTGTGTGTGTGTGTGTGTGTGTGTGTGTGTGTGTGTGTGTGTGTGTGTGTGTGTGTGTGTGTGTGTGTGTGTGTGTGTGTGTGTGTGTGTGTGTGTGTGTGTGTGTGTGTGTGTGTGTGTGTGTTCCCTCTTCCTCAGGCATCTGGTTTCCTACAAAATGTTTGTGTTTCATGTTTTGACCACTTGTGAAGTTTGTAATTTGTGTGAGGCCGGTGCATGGCAGCAGTGCGCACATTTCCAGTCTTGCTACACACCTGCTGTCTTCCATCACTCTCGGACGAGGCCGTGAAGCTGCGCCCGTCTCCTGGATCATATTAAACACTTGAAGAATATCTCGTCTGTGGTTGTAACGTGCTGGTGTTGTGACCCTTCTTGCCAGTGTATCGCTTGCTAAGGCCGTGTGTGTGTGTGTGTGTGTGTGTGTGTGTGTGTGTGTGTGTGTGTGTGTGTGTGTGTGTGTGTGTGTGTGTGTGTGTGTGTGAGTGAACAACATGAGTATTTTTATGCTGGTTTTATGGCAGCTTCACAGGCCATCATATATTGGTACTAGATGTACAGTGGTGTATAATGTAACTTTATAGGACGACGCGCCTTTGTGTGTGACACGCGTAACAAGGCTCATGGCGTACCAAGATTCTCGATGAGAGAACATTATCGCCTGAGTTATATGCGTTAGTGTTGTGTGGCCAGATCAATACCTAAGGCCGTAACTCCTTCACCAACTGACCCAATGTGGTGCCGCTGTCATGAGGACCAGGACAGCTTCTGGGGTTTCTCGTGTCTCTACCCTTTTTTCCTGTGCTGATTCAGAAAAGCTGAGTCCTTCAGGTCATCTTCACTGAGTGGTTGCCAAGTCGCAGCTCTCGACCCCTGCGCCTCGCGGTGACGGGCAATCTTGTGGTCCCACTGCGTGTCACTTAGCCGTCTCTCACCAGCTGACGGAACTTCCTTGTCTATAATTAAGGAGTAATAAAACAATGCAGATCAACTTTGGACCAGACTCATGGAATTGTTGCTGAGCTGATCAATACCACAACAATCTCTCGCCGCTACTCATGGCCTATCCATCAGCAGGTGAGGTCTGGCCGGGCCTGACCCAAACCTCACGGTGAAGCCAAACCTGAACATTGAAGCCTTACTGGTCCTGACGAGGCTCGGGGACAGCAAGCCACCGCCTCTGCCTTTGGCTTACAAGGATGAACACTGACATAGTTTCCTCGACCGACAACTTTTGCAGTATAAGATTTTGTTTTAAGTTCAGAAAGCCATGAAAGAAGAACACTTGTTTAGCAAAGCACATGTTATGAAAGTAAAGCAGAGCAAATAGTGCAGGCTCGTAAATCAGTATCGCCAGACCATCCTTGCTACATGTGGAAGGCGGAACGTACGAGCTTCCTCTGTTTCCGCCCTGTAATTGTGACCTGTGGCCCCCTACTTTGTCCTTCAGAGAGAGAGAGAGAGAGAGAGAGAGGGCGATGGGGTTGACGAATAAGTTTGTAATTGGTTTCGTGAGTGCATGAGTGAATTTGGGAGCATGAGTGTGTGTGTGTGTGTGTGTGTGTGTGTGTGTGTGTGTGTGTGTGTGTGTGTGTGTGTGTGTGTGTGTGTGCCAGCTGCGTCTGGCAGGGTAGTCTTAAACAACAATACACACACGTTGTTCCTCACTACAGTCGGCATTCCGTTCAGGCAAGGTGATAATTGTACAGTATTCTACTTACCAAAAGAAATTATAACTAAACATGATAAAGAAATATGCGAGTAAGCAACACCACGTAATCTCTCTCTCTCTCTCTCTCTCTCTCTCTCTCTCTCTCTCTCTCTCTCTCTCTCTCTCTCTCTCTCTCTCTCTCTCTCTCTCTCTCTCTCTCTCTCTCTCTCTCTCTCTCTCTCTCTCTCTCTCTCTCTCTCTCTCTCTCTCTCTCTCTCTCTCTCTCTCTCTCTCTCTCTCTCTCTCTCTCTCTCTCTCACATATGGCGCTAGCTCAATGTGAGATGTTACTCTCTCAACACTTCTGCCTGGATTGCTAAGACTGCCACCCACGACGGAAAAGCTGCAGGAAGGGAAGAGACAATTGTAAGTTAAAGTAGTTGGTTATTACCTTCCTAGGCGGCTGGTTCGCCTTGGACGAGTGCACGCGAAGGAGGGAGCGACGAGGGAAGGAGACAGGAAGGACGGTTGATCTGTATAAACGAAGCTGTTTTGTTAGGGAAGCTGTGATTGCTAGTCTGTACTATACGGTTTTCCTTGTGTTCTTTTTTATTCTACCTTTTGGAAATGTATGATATACGTATAGGGAATTAAGGTGAATATTAATGGGTACTGGTATATGATGAGATTGAAAAGATTATCTAGAGGGGGGTGATTGAGGAGAGGACTGCTCTGGTAATTAATTGTTGCTAATGTTTGTCCTTCTCGTCTGTTTTTCCCACCACCCATACTTTCTACCTGAACGACAGGACTTGTGCGAGAGTGACTGGAGGGGAGGGAAGTGAGGGTCCTCAGTGCGTGTGTTGGCGTGTGGGTGGCAGTAATGTGTCTGCCAGTAAAGGTGTGATTGTGTTCTTTACTACTTTATATCAAGGTTGTGTTTTGAATACCACGGACTTAATGAGCAGAGGTCATCAGTATCAAAACACCAGAAAAATGTAACCACTGAGCTACCGTGTGTGTGTGTGTGTGTGAAATTTCTGTCTGACAAAGTAACCCACACATTGCCCACACAGTAATGAATGTTGCAACCAGTGGCTTACATCTGTGTCTGCCTAGCGCCTCTCGTGATGCCAGCAGTGGAAGTGGAAGCAGAGTGGGTGTCATAAAATTCATCAACAAGTCTTTTTCAAGTGATGGAAAAGTAACGTCCCTTTTTATAACACAATCCTTGGCAACACTTCACAAAACATCGTCGTCTACCCGCAGCGCTGTCCCTTGTCAAGATGCTGAAATTACATGTCATTTTCTTTGCGTCAGATCCTCAGTGCTGCAGTGAAGGTTTAAAGAAGGCGGCGCTCTGCTCTCGTTGTCTGACACAAGGTCGCAGCCTGCCCTCCATTAGTCACGAGATGGAGACTCGGAAACTAAAGTGGTGAACATTTGCAGCAGTTACTGATTCACGTCTTTTCCCATGTGTGTGTGTGTGTGTGTGTGTATGTGTGTGTGTGTGTGTGTGTGTGTGTGTGTTTGTGTGTGTTACCCTACTATCTAATATGTAGCGGAGTGACCACAGAGAAAAATAAGAGAGAAAATGTCAAAAAGTAAACAAAGTGAAAGGTTTCAGTGCCCCTGAAAACCTTGCCACCAGAATTGTCAGTAGGTAAATATTGGCAACATACTGACGGTATTGAGGGAAAAATGATAAAGAGTAACAATATTTATGTTGCCTCAAATAAATGTTTGTGGTGAAAAAGTACGATGTATTGGTGCATAACACCATAGAAGACTTGAAGTATGGACACGAAAAATGAGAATAAACAAATGGAAAAAAGGCATGTATTACAATCCCTTTCCCGTCAACATTCATCCGGTAAAAGATGACATGCAGCATTAAAACTATTTTTTTTACTTAGGATTTCAGTGAGAACGTGAAGCATCGGAATGATTGAAAGTATTTCGGAAAAGTAGATATTACCAACCATGCCCATGCCATGGAAGTATTTTTCTGGAGAATAAACTGGAGTCAGGAAATGTGAGAGTGATAGGAACAGAAAAATAGACTCAATTCTGAGTTACGTGTGGTATAGATATACAATATTTTCAGAGATGTGGTACATGTGCAAATAAATACTACAAACAAATCTATATTGAAGCTCCACGGAATGAAAAGGAAAGGAAAGGGCTTGTTTGACGAAAACTGTGTGAAGGCAAAAGGCGAAACAGACTTATTTATACAGTAGATTTATAAGACACGTATTGCTCAGTCATATGAATGTTATACACGAGCTGTTGTTGATGACTGATGAAAGGAGGCTCAGCGATGACTTTTAGAAAGGCATAGTAAAAAATTAGATAGTGAGTGCATTTTGTAAAGTGGACATGAATAGGACAGTAATGTGAGAGACATGACACAAATGCAGAATATGAAAGTAACAAATGTTATGCTGACGAGAAAATTGGAGAGTAAAACTCATAAAAAGACATTCCAATGTTTATCTACTATGAACGTAATAGTTATATGTAAGAACAAGTACAGACATGAAAAGCTTCCTGCTTCAAGAGGAAGGAACGCCAGGAAATGATGGAAACACCAAAAACAAAAAGCCAATTGCACCCGTGATTTAGTGTGTGTGTGTGTGTGTGTGTGTGTGTGTGTGTGTGTGTGTGTGTGTGTGTGTGTGTGTGTGTGTGTGTGTGTGTGTGCTCTGAACCGAGTAATCAGCTTCATCTTGTTTCAGATTAAGATAAGATAGG
>NC_059296.1:1830000-1955000 GCF_017591435.1 Portunus trituberculatus
TTCTCCTTCCTCCTCCTCCTCCTCCTCCTCCTCCTCCTCAGACTGCTACTTCTCAGCCTCTCACCATCACTGTCTCTTTCCGAAGCCACCCGTTACTTTTACTTTTCCTCCTCCTCCTCCTCCTCCTCCTCCTCCTCCAGGTAATCAGCGCCTCAGTAAGACTCGGCCATTAGCTTCTGAGATTCCCATCCCCCTTGGCGGCAGGTGTCAGCGGGTTGGGGGGGATGGGGGGAGGACACGAAAGAGTCAAAGAAGCTTCTCACCACTCATACCAAATGACCAAATTAGTGGCCTCAATATGATGAACGGCGTCTCTCTCTCTCTCTCTCTCTCTCTCTCTCTCTCTCTCTCTCTCTCTCTCTCTCTCTCTCTCTCTCTCTCTCTCTCTCTCTCTCTCTCTCTCTCTCTCTCTCTCGGTACCCCAGATACACCATTACTCTTCTCTCTTGACTTTATTCTACCATTTCCTTCCCCAGCCCCTCCTCCCCTACACCGCCTCATTCACCTTTCATCATTTTGTTTCCCCCACTCTGTCATACCGTCCTCCTCCTCCTCCTCTTCCTCCTCCTCTTTCTTCTCCTTCTCCGTCCGTCCGTCCCTCTCTCCTCCCTCCCAACCTCCCTCCCCCCGGCCACTCATCATCACCTCCTCACATCTCTCATTCACCCTTCACTCCTTAATGACTTTTATCTCTCTGATTTATGCACAGCTTGGCCGCAAAGTTTGCCTCCTCCGCCTTGCACGTCACAGCAGGAGGAGCTCTCTGTCTTTATCTCCCATTACTCCCCGAGCTTTACTGCAGGAGTCGTGAGGCGTCGTCCCTTCTTTGTCACCCAGGCACAAAATAGTGGTGGTGGAGGGAACAAGTCTGCAGCAAGGGTTGGGCGGGAGAATCACTGTGCCTGCTTCTATCTCCCCCACTGTAAGCTCGCATCAAACGCTGGACAATGAAACTATTTGTCATGTAGTTCCTTTTTCCTTTTTGTTGTTGTTGGTGTGTGTGTGTGTGTGTGTGTGTGTGTGTGTGTGTGTGTGTGTGTGTGTGTGTGTGTGTGTGTTCATCGTTGCAAGTCTAAATGGAACTTGGTTTGTTTGTGATTCTTGCTCCAGAGAGGATTATTCACTTGAGCTGTATTGACCGCTGTGCCCGGAGAGTGTTATCGCTTAACGCCGAGATGGAAAAGTTTTGGCTTACCGTTAATAGCTCGTGTGGCGAAGGAAATAAGTGTGAGGCCTCGACCCGCGAATTTCACGTTCCTATCACATCGATAGAAAAAGTCTTAGCCAACCAGAAAAGCTTTCCTAACGTAGTGTGGGGTGACTGCGAGGGAAAAGGATATAAAGGTTTTATACCATTAAGATACAGACTACCGATCAATAAGAATTTCTTGCTGAAACATTGATCCCGTAATATTGATATTAGACTTTGTTAGTGATGTACTCTGTCTAGAAGTCAGATGGATGAGGTTGCCTTTATTTGACTCCCAGTGCTTTGGTTGTGAGGAGTGGTGGAGGTGGTGGCGGCGGCGGTGCGCTGATCGCCGCTGGGCACTAGTGACTAGGCAGCCAGCACAGTTTTGTTTTACATGAATTTTTGTTTCTTTACATAGATCTCCCAGCAAATACACGTCATCTCGCCGATCCGGATAAACATTTCGTGTTGAAATGTTTTCTCTTATTCACAAATAAAAAATAAATATTTTTAGCCTTATAATTTGTACTACGTCACTGTTCGCTGTTCAGTACTCATATTTCGCAGGTTTGATGTAATTTCTACTAAAGTTTCCCACACAGAATCACGATGCTTAATAAAATAACAGCTATACGTGTGTATGTGTGTGTGTGTGTGTGTGTGTGTGTGTGTGTGTGTGTGTGTGTGTGTGTGTGTGTATGTGTGTGTGTGTGTGTGTTTGATACATAGACGTATACATAAATATGCTAGTGAGACAAATATATCCCACTACTGAACAATCAACAAATTTCAACGGTATTGATACCAACATTCCACACATGTAGATCCACGTATCATGACAGCGTCCACCTATGAAGGTGTAAAATGGAAAAAGAAGACAGAAAAAAAAAATTGCTGCTGCTGGTTCCGACAGCTGTTTATATTTGCTGAAACTTTAATATTATTATTAATATTTTGTTTTAATTTAGATGAAGTTTCATTTGTGCTACAGCCAGTGTGTTGCTTGCGTCACCAGTGGAGAGTTCTGCCATTCTGAATGTGAGGCACCATCCAGTCAACTCAGTGCTGCAGCGACTTCCCGAGGAAGGATGGGGTCAGAAATACAGTTCTCTCACCGCAATATAGAATATATGTGAGGAACAAAAGGAACTGTGCGATGGATATACGTAGGTGCTCGTGGCGAAATGCTTGACACGGGAGGAACGTTTTCTTTTTAACATGTAAACGGAAGGAAAGAGTGTGAATGGTGAGGAGGCGTATGGTAGTGACGCAGCCAGACTGGGATTGGGGTGAGGCGAGACACGAAACAGAAAAAAATAGAAATGCTTAAGTGAAAGGTTGAAATGGCCTTGCCTGGAGCAGGGAGCTGGAAGGGACGAGGAAGGTGGGCCAGCAATGAAAATATAATGTGGTCGAGCACGTCGTTATAGTGATTTTTTTCGCATCAGATTTATGCTTGAAGCGTGAAGCGTCGCGCTGGAGGCGTCGCGGCGAGTGTTTGGCGTCGTCTGCTGTCCCGCAGGTCGGATTGGGACGAGGTGGGGGCAAGATTGGGCGGGGTGAGAGGGGGTGGCACGGGACGGGGCAGCGCGGGACGGGGCGGGGCGGCGAGTGGCAGCATCCACTTTAACGCACCCAAGATCGTATTTATTTCTCACCGACATTTAGAAACTTGCGAGGAAATTTGTGTGAAAATAGTAGGACGTTGCGAGAAATATTTTCACGTGCTCATGGAATTCCTTCCATGGTGTGTGTGTGTGTGTGTGTGTGTGTGTGTGTGTGTGTGTGTGTGTGTGTGTGTGTGTGTGTGTGTGTGTGTGTGTGTCTGTGTGTGTGTGTGTGTGTGTGTGTGTGTGTGTGTGTGTGTGTGTGTGTGTGTGTGTGTGTGTGTGTGTGTGTGTGTGATATGACGATACACAAGCTGGAAACACTCATCAAAGTCGTGTCTCCGCGACCTTCATGGATCTATGATTCAGTAGATAAATACAAATTTAATAAGTTATATAGTTGTAGTAGCGAGGTCGATGATACAGGATTTGATAAAATGGCACAGGGTGAAGAGAGTGTGCTGCAGTTTTGTTCCACATTATTTGTTATTATAAGTACGCACTTCTGCCATTGCAAGCTCCACTTTACTAATCTCTGGAAGGATTTGGAATATTTTGAAACTATATCAATGCATTTTGAAAGTCAGTATGTATAATTGACAATGTTTCATAGTGCATTATTTTTTTTTTTTTCACAATATATTGTAACTATTATTATTTCCAGCGTCCGCGGTTCTTCGACAAATATGTTTAACAGCGATATGTTTTGTGTAGAGTACAAAATAGACTCGCGAATAATCAGTTCGTTGCAAAATATACACCCTCTTATTTTTCTCAGTCATGTGGGTCTCTGCTTGCTCTTCGACAAATGCCCTTCTCCAGACTCATAAAACATGGCAAGAGAGACGCGTGAAAGTCTAAATGCTGACAGCTGCTTCAAACAGACATGTTTGTGACCTATACTGGTCAGTTTTTAATCTGGAAGAAACTTTCAAAAACTAACCTTTGCAAAAATGTATTCTTTCATCGTACCTTCTTTGTTCAACAAACTGCAGACTTCGCCAAGCTCTTCTGGACAAAGATCGTGCTGGTTTGCAAGTCCACACACATGGATCAAGACGCGATGAGGCTTCAACTCCACTCGTCCATCTCAATGAATTTTATGACATTTTTCTTTCTGTTATATCGATATTGCTGTTTTTTTTTTTTTCTTTTGTGTGTGTGTGTGTTCTGATGTTGTTATCGATGATAGTGCTGCTGTTGTTAGGACTGTGACGATGACGATGATGATGATGATAATGGCAATGATAATAATGATAATGATAATGAAAATAAAGATGATAATGATAATAATTTTAATGTAAATTATGATAATGATGATGATAATGATAATAATAGTAATAATAATATTAATAACAATAATGATATTAGTAGTAGTAGTAGTAGTAGTAGTAGTAGTAGTAGTATTATTATTATTATTATTATTATTATTATTATTATTATTATTATTATTATTATTATTATTATTATTATAAAAATGATATTTGTACTATGATAACATCATTGTGTGTGTGTGTGTGTGTGTGTGTGTGTGTGTGTGTGTGTGTGTGTGTGTGTGTGTAGTATGTATTTGTTTATACATACATGTATACATATATGTCTATGCACGTACTACCATTACACACACACACACACACACACACACACACACACACACACACACACACACACACACACACACACACACACACGCTTGTCAATTGTAGTACATCCCTCTCGGGTTACATGTATTCACTGACAACTCTCCTAACTTGCAATCGTGTGGCTCACATATCAAACACTTTTGTTTGGGGTTTAACTTGTGGCGCATCCCTTCCCCGTACCCTCGCACGCCGCCCTCTCGTACTCGGCAGCATGGTGAGCGGGAGTCCTTTCTGGTGAAGTTCACGTCCAGTCTTTGTCAGATGACTCTTACCATTCATGATAATGTAATCAATATAATTTATTAGTATTTTACTTACACAATTATAATTTTTGTTTATATTATATATACTGTGTTCTAGTTTTTCCAATATAGATTTTCCCTCTGTTAAATAACAGCTAGCTCGGCAACAGTAAGTATTGAGAAGTCTGGCTTGCTGCTCGCTGCGCTGCGGGATGCAGAGGCACAGCTTTTGTTTTGTTGCGTCCCAACTGAAATCTTTCTGTCGCGAGACGGCACAATCGCTGGGGTTGTAGTAATAGAACGTGACGAGGAGAGAGGGAATTAGCAGCAGTCTGACGGTATCTTAGTCTGACGGGATAAAAATTTACGGTAGATTACAAACTTCGTTATGTATTCATTTATTTGTGTGGTATTTCTTCCTATCTGCTTGGTAAGCTAAGCAATCTTTGCTTTCGTAAATATTTTCTTCCAGTATACCGGCACATAGTTATATTTTCTTTTAAATCTTGGGACTTAAGAACGTTTTGTTTTGTTTTTCCTATAAAAAGATCAGAACTAATTTGCTTTCCGTATAATATGCTTGTCAAAGTAACACACAAGCTATATTGCGGCAAGGAAAATACTTTACTTTCGGCGTCTGAGTATCATTATTATGATCATCACTTTCATCATCATTATCATCATCATCATGAGTGGAAATAGCAGCAGTAGCAGTATTCAATCATGAGAGAGAGAGAGAGAGAGAGAGAGATATAGTGTGTGTGTGTGTGTGTGTGTGTGTGTGTGTGTGTGTGTGTGTGTGTGTGTGTGTGTGTGTGTGTGTGTGTGTGTGTGTGTGTGTATGGTATTCGGATATCTTGCATCCTTGTTACTTGATTGATTGCCTCGATTGTGGCAGGTCAGAATGAGTAGGATGATATTGTCTTCCGTATGAAATCCTCCTACCAAGGTTGAGTCTAATCTGTTCCGCTTTGTTCCGCTGGCGTTGTGAGGCGTAGGAATATGTTGATGGTCGGCTGATGGCCTGAGCTAAGGTGGAGGGTGGAGGGTGAGGGAGATGGTGGGCGGGATCTCCCGCTGGACGAAACGAAAACTCGACCTCGGTTTTCATTCTTCACACGATGACACCAATCAAGATTTTTTAATTTCCTCAAATTGAGGCAAACCAAGGAGAGCAAGAAGCGAAAATAAGTTGTTTATGCCGACAAAGGAAATTTTGCAGAAATTATACAAAAGCAATCTTAGAAGATAAGGATATGCATTCACTACGAGTAAAGAAATGAAATTAAATCTTTGTTAATTTGTAATGAAAAAAAATTAAAAATAAATGTGTATGTATTCAAATCTTCCTGCTTGCTACAGTTCGTTTGTGTTTATCTTGTTTTTTAGTAGAAAGAAAATTGCCGATATTAGGAGTTAGAAAGTATCTCCAGACGTGTCTCAATAATTCTTTCTCTTAAAAAAATGAAATTGCTCAAAGATTTTAAACACATGGACAGGCAAAGCAAAGGCGTGCAGGAGCCAACTAGTGAAAGATGTGAAAAATTTCATATCATAGGTTAACAAAGAATATCATGTGTAAGGAAGAGAAAAGTGTGTCGTCCTGTTCTTCTGACACCAATGTAGCCAGACAGCGGGAATGCATAATGGCGCAATCACCTCAACCCATGACACTCCGCACTGAATCTTATTGCCGGTATTTTTTGTTGATCCTCGCTGTGAATAGTCTTCGGCAGCCTCATCACGTGGAGAATCTTATTTCCAGACCCTTTTCTTGCTTTATTTTCTTGTGGTGTGTGTGTGTGTGTGTGTGTGTGTGTGTGTGTGTGTGTGTGTGTGTGTGTGTGTGTGTGTGTGTGTGTGTGTTATTTACAGTATGCTTGTCAGAGAGCTTGAGTGGCTGTAGTTGCACATCTAAACATCATAGTCCACCTGGCCATCCTGTGACCCAATATTTTCACGCGTGGGCGAGTGTTATCTGCTGCCATCCACCGTGGAAGTCATCTACAGTTCACGCTCAGTTTTTGCAAATCCCTTCACCCACACAGACTTTTGCCGCACATCATCAGTCACAGCTGTGGATTCAGCTATACAGTACATCACTTTTATTCTCTTTTTTTATTTTTATTTTCATTTTATCTATTATTTTTCACAGCAGCATACTCATATGATATCTACAGCGGCAGCAGGATTTATTACACTTGTTCTACTTCCTTGTCAACGAGTAGGACCTTCATTTCCACCTTCAGCAGTGATAAACAATGAACCATGACCCAGCGTGGCCCGTGTCCTGGAGGCAGTGGCCCGTCTTGCACCAACTATTATGTGAAAGTGAACCCGAGGGAAAACCCGGCACTTGGTAGTGTTTGGTGTTGGGGAGAAGAGGGAGAGGAAGCGGCCCCTCCAGCCTCCCCTCGGCCCCTCAGCATACTTGATGGATGGTAGAGATATCATAGCGAGTCGGCGAAACAGAGGGTTGGGAGAGCCACAGGGGGAGAGGATATACACGAGAGAGGGAGAGATAAAGAGAGTGAGGGGAGCGTGTGAGGAGGTGAAGCCAGAAAGGGTGGTGGAATGTGGCGCGGACAGTGGGAGAGGGAATACAAGGGAGGCGAGAAGGGCGCGCAGAGAGAGCCAGGCCACACATTGCCACAAAGGTCCGTGTAGCTCGATAAAGAGTGAGAAAATTGGACAGTGATGGTAAACAAGATGATCCTGCCAATGCCTCACTAGTATTGAAAGGGAAATTGTGAATAATGCTTCTCATACACACACACACACACACACACACACACACACACACACACACACACACACACACACACACACACACACACAGAGAGAGAGAGAGAGAGAGAGAGATCTAAAGAATGCGTTGGGAGGGCCACCACTTGCCAGGTTACGGGAAGAGCACAAGCTGACGTTGTTTTGCTTAACATGTGGCTGCACCGGGGGCGGGGCTGCTGGCCCGGCTTGTTTAAACACTGCGGTTTGGTAAACACAACTGATGCTCACTCACCTCATCCATCCTGGAAAAAAATGCCTCGCCAATTTAGTTGCTTAAGTATCGTATTTGGTGATGATGGTTGATTTAGTGCTGGTCACTGTTGTAAGTGGACGTGTGGGTACCCTCCTCTGCCCCGGGTGCCTTGTGGGGTGGGGCCTGCACGCGTTGGGTAGTCAAAGTTAGCTAACTTTCAATTGCGGTAGACACACATTGTCAGTGTTATGCAAATGGGTGTGGGAATCAGCCCGTATGGCAGCGTGTGTGTGTCAACACAGGAGAGGGGTGGCCCTCTGCACCCACATGATGTGTACAGATACTGGACATACCAACTCGTTATCTCGATATTATTCATTAATATGTAAATTACTCACTCTGCATCTATCTGATAGTGTTTGAGAGTTACTTGTTCATAACTTAACCGTTTTAGAGGTATTATACGGCAAGCCCTAGAATAAGGAGGAGGAGAACCGTTCATGTAGGGCACGAAGCCTGAAAACTTATCTGCTGCCAGTCCCCAGTATTGTGGAGTTCCTAAATCGCCTCAGCAGAGCCGAGTAGACGGTTCGAACAGTCATCGTGTTCCAATCAGTATGTTAATGCCAGTAGGGGACAGGGCGTCTCCAGCGGCATTTACATAAAAGGAGACATCCTGCATTCCTCGTTCTAAAGTATTAAACTTTTGGGTGCTCTCTCTCTCTCTCTCTCTCTCTCTCTCTCTCTCTCTCTCTCTCTCTCTCTCTCTCTCTCTCTCTCTCTCTCTCTCTCTCTCTCTCTCTCTCTCTCTCACACACACACACACACACACACACACACACACACACACACACACACACACACACACACACACACACACACACACACACACACACACACACACACACACACACACACATGTCCCGGTAAGCGGCGAGGCAAATGGGCAAACCTCTTAATGTGTGGCCCCTGTTCACCTAGCAGTAAATAGGTACGGGATGTAACTCGAGGGGTTCTGGCCTCACTTTCCTGGTGTGTGGAGTGTGTGTTGTGGTCTCAGTCCTACCCGAAGATCGGTCTATGAGCTCTGAGCTCGCTCCGTAATAGGGAAGACTGGCTGGGTGACCAGCAGGCGACCGAGGTGAATTACACACACACACACACACACACACACACACACACACACACACACACACACACACACACACACACACACACACACATACACACTTTTTGCTGCAGGAAAGGTACCGAAAACAGCCACTTGAATTCACCATGTAAGTGAACAAGGGATTAGATATTGCAGGAAATATAGTGCCCTTTAGTCTTTAGGGTAACGATTAATCTGAAAAGTATTTTCATTGTATTACTTTAAGAAATAGCAAACACTTAATAGCTTTAAATTTTTTTTTAGATTTTCTTTCACTCCTGAATTTTTTTTTTTTTTTTTTTTTTTTTTTTTTTTTGAGACTGAATAATTAAAATTGATCCAGAAATGTAGTGTACTGTGTGGTGTTGTGTGGTGTATGGTCGCGATGTCATGTCATGTGTGGTTGTGTTGGTTGTGTCGTGTGTTGTGTTGTGTTTTCTTTTTTTTTATGTTATGGCCTATAGCGCCTGTAGGCATACTTGAAGAGTATATGTGGGAAGTTCTGTTAAGCTTCCGCCCATTAACGGCGAAGGCAATTTTATTTATAGTGATATCCATATTAGGGCCCATATCACCACACAAGCGCATCTTTAGTTTAACCACCTAGAACTTGGGTATCATGGTGACATGTAGGTAGCTTTAAACCACTCGACAAATGGCATAGCTTCAAAGCGGTATGTGGTGGGATTCGAACCTACGCGTGGACGTCTGCCCGATCCCACGCTCACCACCTTATCCATTACACCACCTCCTCCCTAAGGAATAGTTATGTAGTTATGTAACGGTGTGGTTTTTTATTTGTATTAATATACAACAGTATATAATATCATAAAGTACGTTAGCCATGGAACACTAGAGAGCTTTACCATACTTAGAATAATTATAAGTTATCGAGGCAGGGAAAATGTTCATCATGTCTACTTTGAAATCTCCCTTCCAAAACGAAGAATGTGACATAAGAGTTATAACTGATGGACTGAAATACAAACCATTCATGAACATTAATGCAAAACGAAACTGAAGAGTTGTTTAGTGTAAGGAAAATAGTTACGTATTTTGATATATTTTGTTTTTCTTTTTTTTAACAGTTAGTTCAGGACTTTTTCGTGGGGGTGGTCAGTATCCAACATTCCAGCCACCATGCAGCACCGCACCTGTCCTGCAGCGTGTTACATTCCTGGGCCTGTATGTTACTACGACGTATTTTTGCAGGAAGTTTGCATACCCTGCACTAAAACAGATGACAGTCGTGTGGAATCGCACCTTCATTTGTCCTCTTGCCATGTCTCTCTACTCTGTCTCTGGAAGGAATAGGTAGTGCACTAGGCGGTGTGTCCAGGTGCACTACAGGTGCGATGCCGGTGCCATGCTAACAGGTGGTGCCGAGCAGCGCCGCCAGTATGGGTCGCCGCTGTGTCCGTCCAGGCCCGCTGTGATTAACTCTTCGTGACGCGTAAAACAATTGACCACTCGACCGTGTCACTATGTAGTCAGGGTGGAAATTCATTAAATCCCTTTGGTAACTCAACATACACTCTGTGGATAGTAAGAATATTTGCATAAGTACGTATATTAATATTGCAGATGTATTGCTTTCATACTAAATCAAAACAATAATGAGAAGTGTGTGTGTGTGTGTGTGTGTGTGTGTGTGTGTGTGTGTGTGTGTGTGTGTGTGTGTGTGTGTCTGTCTGTCTGTCTGTCTGTCTGTCTTGAATAAATAATATACTAATTTCTATATCGAAAAATGCCGTAAAAGGATGTCTACTTCAACGGCAGCTAGATGTGCTCACAGACTACAGTCAGATGCTTCATGCATGATCCCTGCAATCACCTGGAAAGGATTTCACCGCAGAACAACAGTGAGACAAAGAACAGACACTTGTTGACAATCAGTTCGGTCATTGTCATTACTGAGTGAGACACTGCTCCAGTATTGTCAGCTGCTCTGCGAAGATAAGTGCGTCTTAGTTGGTCAGAACACAAGATTACTGTTTGTGTAGCAGCATTTTGAATATTTAAGATAGATGCGAGTCCTGACTAGGAAGTCAACCCGACGAGAGATGGTTATGGCAGTGGCTTTTCATCTCGCTTGTTCCGTGAAGATTATTGGTATTAACGGCGGAGGAAAACACGTAATTAACCTGGGAAAGTTAAGAATGCAAATGTTACTCTGATAGGGCCACCACTACCACCACCACCACCACCGCCATCTTAACGATAACAACGACAACAGTAAAGTAGAATTTTATTTTTCTCTTTTTTTCGTGTATTTTTTTTTTTGTTACTTTTTTATTATTATTGTATTGTTGTTCTTGTTTTTGTTCTTGTTCATTTTGCTGCTATAATACGTACTCGTATAATTAATTGGCCCTACAAAGATGTACAGCACCTATCCCTCTCCCCCCCACCCACACACAAGAGTGCATGTGCAAAATTCGAGAGATCCGAAATGGCTTTTAGGGCGAGTAGAAGTGGCTGTGGTCGAGAATTCGTAGCGTTCGCCCCGCTTCCATACACGATTTATCAAGAGCACTTCGGTCGTCGCCATTTCGTCCTCCACAGCTTCGCCAGTTACGTATTTTGCTCTCTTCTGTGTCATACATGAAATATCCTTTGCCTTGCCCGACACTCAAGCTCCACCGCTGTCCTTGCTTTAGTCAGCTGGTTCGAAATATGCATTATATATCTTCGCCAAACGTTTTGTCGTTGCCGGTGTTCCTCCTATTGTAGCGCGAGGCATTTTTACTTACTCCATTTCAAGTTGGTGCAGTAATTTCGGGGTGAATTTTGCGGACAATACTTTCGCTGGTGACTTTTGTTGTTTTCATTTGATCTGTCCCTCTCTCCCCTCACTTGCTCGCCCTTCGTGTCATTTTATTTTCTTTGTGTAAACGTTCACCCATCTTGTATTTCCTCTCATAGCCTTTCGCTCTTCCTCATTCATTCTCTTTTCTTCCTTTATCTCGACTTCTCTCCCTTTACCTCTCCTTCGCTCTCACTCGTTTTCTCTCATTCTTTCTCCCTCTCCCTTGCACATAAATTCACCATTTTTCTCCCTCCCCTGTTTGGTAATTCCTGCCTTCCACTCCCTTCTCTTTAGCATTCACCGGGCTGGAATTGTTCGCCCTATATGATAATACGCGGGCAGGTGGTGCAGAAACCAAAACATTTGGGATCGAGGGGTGACGAGCCCAAATTTCCGCGTTTTCTTCCACTTGTGCGGTTTTTTTGCAAATTCACTGGGAGCTGGGTCAGGTGCTCGTGGTCGATTCTAATTTTTGAAGTGTTTTCATGAATGTTTCCCCCTCTCGCGGTTCATCAGTGAATGTTTATATATGCAACAACAACAGCAACAGCAGCGCCAGTGTTCGGGGTGGACCACAAAGCCCACCCGTGTGCTGACAAGAGCTCGCGTGCACTTTTGCCAACTGTGCGCCGATACCTTCCAGCCGACGGTGTTGTGAGATGCTGTACGATGCTGTGTGTGTTTGCTGTGCTGCTCGGTGGTGCTGCCTGGGTTGTGGTGGTACTGGTAGTGTAGGGATGGTGATGACGTGATGGAAATGGTGTTGCTGGCGGAGTGTGGGTGTTGATGAAATGATAATGAAGTGTAACTGCTTAGGTTAGTGGTGGTGGTGGTGTGTTGGTCGCGTGATGAAGAGATTAATAGTTCTCTGTATGTTTTCGTTTTCCTTGTTTTTTTTCACTAGTTATTGTTGTTGTAGTAGTATTTCCTGTTATTGTTGTTGTTAGTGGTGGTGGTGTTGCTTATGGAGATTGTGACGTATTGTTGGTTTGTCCTGGTGATGATGATGATTAGCTTGTGACTGTTTGTGATCTTGATGGTGGTGGTGGTGGTGTTGATGTTCATGATGGCGTGCTGGTGACAACTTCCTGTGCTTTGCTGTCGGTGGCGTATCGATGCTGATATGCTAATGTTGTTGCTATGACTATGGCTCTCCTTTGACAATTCTCTATGCTGGTGGTGATGTGGTGGCAGCGACTCTCTGGCAGCGGTAACGTGTTGGTGCCTTTGGTGGCGGTAATGTTGGTTGTGTTGTATCAATAGGTAAACTGTGAAGTGTCTTTATTACATGTGATGCGCGCTAGTGGGGAGAGAGAGAGAGAGAGAGAGAGAGAGAGAGAGAGAGAGAGAGAGATTCAGAAGTCGTACGCTGAATTGTTGATGTGTATGTGAATTGTTAGTACTGACGTGGCTACGGTGATGGTTTGTGGCGTGCTTGTGGTGCATCAGTGGTTGGGTTAGTGTAATTACCAACTCTCCAATCCTGTTACTGGCTGTGATAATTAATTGATTATTGCGAGAATTAGTCGCTCAAGTGCATAAACTATACGCGATTGTGAAGTGTGTCGAGGATAATTATCGTGCAAGGCAAAATACGTAATTTTGCATTTACTATGTGAAAATAAGTTGTTTTCATGTTAGGAGAGACTCAAAAAAATAATTAATACAACAGTCTTGTTATTGAAACACAATATGCTGACTCCCTGTATAACTGACTATATGCTCTCCTGACCCAAGACCACCAACAGTGTGACGAGGTGAGGTGCACGGACGGAGGCTGCGGCATCCCTGTCCCACTGTGTTACCCGTGACCCAAGGAAAGGTTTATCTGGCCTACTTCTGTGGAAGATTTCTTTGATAGAGTGCCGAAATATCAATTTATTCTTCAGGAAAGTTTGAATTCTGTAGAAGGAATATTGTATTAGACTTCTGCTGTTAAAGCCACAAAGTTCCTTATAATGGGATGTTGATGGTTCCGTGTGTGTGTGTGTGTGTGTTTCATTGTTTGATCTGCTGCAGTCTCTGACGAGACAGCCAGACGTTACCCTACGGAACGAGCTCAGAGCTCATTATTTCCGATCTTCGGATAGGCCTGAGACCAGGCACACACCACACACCGGGACAACAAGGTCACAACTCCTCGATTTACATCCCGTACCTACTCACTGCTAGGTGAACAGCACCTACACGTGAAAGGAGACACACCCAAATATCTTCACCCGGCCGGGGAATCGAACCCCGGTCCTCTGGCTTGTGAAGCCAGCGCTCTAACCACTGAGCTACCGTGTGTGTGTGTGTGTGTGTGTGTGTGTGTGTGTGTGTGTGTGTGTGTGCTTGTTTGCGTACATGTTTGGGGGCGTTGGTGAGTGCGTATTTTAGGCGCTTGGCGGGGAGTACCGCAGGATCTTCCTGCACACTGCTACTTTCCATGCCATACTGAGTGGGAGAGGGAGTCGCTCGTCGAGCAACATTTACATTTACAATAAATGTATGAATTGTATTTTAGCTTTTCTCGTGATACAAAAACGTTGTAACAATGACCAGTGTAAAGAGATACGCCGAGTGATGAATTAAACGTATATTTCGCTACAGCTGTGCTGCTCTTGTGCAATATAGGAAGCAAAGCTAAAAGTAGAAAAATGTGTGTGTGTGTGTGTGTGTGTGTGTGTGTGTGTGTGTGTGTGTGTGTGTGTGTGTGTGTGTATGTGATACAATACAGCAGTATCTTGGAACCTGACTGTTCTCCCCTCCATCTTGGTGTAGCGATCATGAGTATTATATTTCTCTGGATAAAATGAAACTGAACTAAAAAGAAACAGAATAGTTAGGTACACAGGATGTTTCTGAGCGTGCAATATCAGCAGCGGATGGTCATACAAAGAGAAAGGAATGAGTGAGTTTGGTACGCGGTAGAAAAAAAATGTTATACATAATTTTGCATACGTTAAGTGTGTTTGTTCGTAAAAGTGTTCTCTGATGAGTGGCAGAGGCGATTATCCAAGTATTGCATCATTGTACTATAAACAAATGGACTCTTTTGACATGAACGGGAGTCTGTTTATTTAGTTATCAGTAGCGAAAAGAGCATGGGGAGGGAGAGGGGTCATGTACGGT
The DNA here is from genome assembly GCF_017591435.1 of Portunus trituberculatus. NCBI lineage: Eukaryota > Metazoa > Arthropoda > Malacostraca > Decapoda > Portunidae > Portunus > Portunus trituberculatus. Next base: position 1,844,738 of record NC_059296.1, read on the forward strand.
AACAGAGGCATAACAAGAAATAACCATACATAACATTTTTCAGTACACATACAAACAGTGAGGTTTTATCAAAGATGGTAACGAAAAAAGATCCCTCCCCCTAATCAAGATTAAAGTTGTAAATGGTTCTTAACATTCATATAAAAAAAAATTGTTTATGCGAGGTGATGGACCCCTGCACTACTGGTTGAATTGTCGCAGCCTTTTTAGTGGTGTGAGGCGAAGTTGTTTAATGTCACCGTGAGCAATGAACTCAACATATGAAACTTCAAGACAGATGACACAAGAGTAAGATAATCGCGTGCATAAGCGACCAGAAGTATTTAGTCGATGAAAGAAAGCCATAATTCGCCTTGTGTATCTGTGTTGTAATTTATAATGTTTATTTGTTGAGATTGATTCGGTATTCGTAATTAGCAAGATAGTGATGGGAAAGATAGGGAAATAAGGCTTGGAGAGAGAAAGACAATGTGGAATAGGATGTATTACTGCTCTTAAAGGGAGGTATTACGTGTGTGTGTGTGTGTGTGTGTGTGTGTGTGTGTAGATTTACATATTTCAAGTAGAGGTAATATGAAATATAATACTATTTTTATGAGTGAAGATGACGACGAGATGACATTCAGAAGGCAGAACAAAAGAAGGGTAAGGATTATGGTGAGAGAAGGTGAGCGAGAAGGTATTGGAAAGTATTGGAGGGTAGAGGCGATAGATTATAAACTTAAGGACAAAAGAGGTTCGTCAGAAGCGACATAATAGGATGAGGGTCGCTCCCCTCTCCAGCGTGACAGTCTCCAAGATGACGCAAGTTGTCGAAGCTCAAGAAGTGAAACCTGCTATGTAAACTGAACTCGAGGTGTGAATTGAACATTTCTTGTGACTGAATGGTGTGTGGACTGATGTGCCTCATTTCAAGACATCATTATTCAAGCTTTACTACTTCATTTCCTCTCTGGTGTGTAGGACACGGTTTCAGTTTACTGTAAGAAATAAAGACTGTTCTTCACTGGAGCGTCTTCAAAGTGCGTGGCAGCGCAGGCAGTGTCGAGGTGATGCCATCGCGTTCCTCCTTCTTGATGATAATCTTGAATTTTGTTAACCCATTCGCACACGACGGTATCTTTGGGAAAGCCTGACTGAAACGTTCATAGGGAAAGGTGATTTTTATCCAAAAGAAAAAGAAAACATTTCCAGTGTTTTCGTTCATGTTATTACTAATGAACAATTCTTTTAATTTTGAACGTTAATATTGTTGGTTCAGCCAAAACTACGATTTATTAGAAATACAGTAAGATGTAGTGCAAGTAAGTTTTTCCCAGACAAGCATCGAATATGTAGCCGCAAGGGAAGCATATTCATACCCCCACACGTGTAGGAAGCTCAGACTGCACACCGCCCACCGTCCACAGCCTCTTGATACCAATCTACACTTACTGCCAGATGACACGTGGTCCTCTCCACCCACTTGGCAGTACGTGAGAAATGGCGGCATTGACCTGCTGCATAACTGCGCCACTGCCGTCGTTATATATTCAGAACATTTCAGCATTTTGTAGGGGAACTTGGTATCGAATGTAAATTCAGTTTCATATCCAAAGGAAGTACAGGCTATTCGTTCTGCAGTTTTCACTTTATCTCAAAATTGGTTTTCGGATCGCGCTGCAGTGTTGCCCTCAGTGTCCTCGTTCAGTAATGAAGTGTTGATCACTCTTGAGGGAGAGCTCGTGCTGTAGGCGCCTGCTACTGTGTCTTCTTCCTTGAGACTGGAGGGAAAAGTTTGTTTTTTCATCCCTCAACCTCGCAACTCATATACTAAGAGGAACAACGTTACTTGTGTGTTACCGTCACCAGACTAATTCTCAAGGCAAGGGGGGACGGGGACGGCTGCTCCGTCACCAGCGCAAGACGTACTTGATTCATAATGGTGTTTTAACGTCTCGAATTCTCAAGGCTTTCAACTACGCGAGACTGCGGTGGAGGTGGTGACGGCGTAGCAGAGAGGCTTCCTCAATAATTCTTTCCTCGCGTTTTAACACGTCTTTCCTGTCTCAGGAGGAGCTCCGGGCGGTACCTGTTGAACTCCGCCACTTACAACAGCTTGAATGTTTTATGGCGAGGTCTCAGGAGTTGCATGGCTCGCTGCTATCTAATGCTAGATCTTTATGACTTTGTGAGAACCATTGTATACTTTTCTTTCTTGTTTTTTTTTTTTTTTTATCTTCTTACTGGAGAATTACACAGTAGTACATGAATGACCAAAAGTTAATTTTTTACTGAATGAAATGTGATAGAGTTAAAGAGGCAGACAACAAGTTTGGTGTACAGATGTGTATTAATATCCTAGCACTCAACTGACCTTTTAGAGTACTTAACCTTTTCCACAAAATGTAACTTCATATCGTGCTTTAATTTTCTGTACATCGCTAATTTGTTACAGTTGAGATTTATAGCAAAGTGCATATAAAAGAATGTTTAAGTAACGTATTGTGATAGGTATTTTCGTTTCCTGGTGCCAGGAAACGAAAATACAGAGTACTGAAGTGGCACGCTGAGGTGTGCTTCTCTTTGGGACAACATTTCCTCTTCCATGTCCTGCTTGTAGGATCTAAATCACACGCTGACTCTCATTAATGCGTGTGTGAGCGTGGATGTGTTTCTTTCTCTCGTTTTTTTCTATAAAACTGGAGTATTGTTTACCATTATGAATATTGTGTTTCGTTGTGTATTTAATTTTGCAGTTCGTAAACAGCGAATGTGGAACTTGTGAAATAATTTCAATCGGGTATGGAAGTGTTCAATAGTTAGATGAGTGAGTCGTGCTGTTCTTGAGAGTCTCTTCCATGCAACGGTATTTTCATGTGTGCTCGAACTGTGATGACCCAGGCAGTTTTTTTTTTCTGTTTTTTTTTCTTTGTGTGTGTGTGTGTGTGTGTGTGTGTGTGTGTGTGTGTGTGTGTGTGTGTGTGTGTGTGTGTGTGTGTGTGTGCCTGCCGGTGTCATGCTACGCAGTGTTGTGCTTATTAACCCGCTGTGCTGAAAAAAAAAAAAAAATTGTGGTAATATTATGAGGTGCAATTTTTTTTATTTTACTGAAATTTCCACTGAAAGACATTCATTTCGTTACGTATAGGATCTCCAACCATGTTATTTTTCTTCTTTTCTAGGTGGAGCAATGTCAGAGGAACCTCGCTTCGTGGAGCCGATACAGAACGTGACTGTCGCCGCAGGACGGGACGTGAAACTTTCCTGCGTAGTGGACAACCTGAGCACGTTCAAGGTGAGTCTCTACTGTTTGTTGAAGAGTGAAGGAACACATCTGGTATAAACATGAATATTGAATAGTGAACCAGATCGAGGAAAATGCTTTGAGATTCAAAGCATAAATGTGTGTGTGTGTGTGTGTGTGTGTGTGTGTGTGTGTGTGTGTGTGTGTGTGTGTGTGTGTGTGTGTGTGTGTGTGTGTGTGTGTGTGTGTGTGTGTGTGTGTGTGTGTGTGTGTGTGTGTGTGTAATTCACCTCAGTTACCTGCTGTTCACCCAGCCAGTCTTCCCCATTACGGAGCGAGCTCAGAGCTCATAGACCGATCTTCGGGTAGGACTGAGACCACATCACACACAACACACACCGGGAAAGCGAGGCCACAACCCCTCGAGTTACATCCCGTACCTATTTACTGCTAGGTGAACAGGGGCCACACATTAAGAGGTTTGCCCATTTGCCTCGCCGCCTCCAGGATTCGAACCCGGACCCTCTCGAGTGAGTCGAGCGTGCTAACCACTACACTACGCGGTGTGTGTGTGTGTGTGTGTGTGTGTGTGTGTGTGTGTGTGTGTGTGTGTGTGTGTGTGTGTGTGTGTGTGTGTGTGTGTGTGCTACACTGTATATTGGAGGTAGTATCTGCCTCTCTCTTTTTCTCTCTCCCTCTTCCATGTTCACAGATTAGAGCAGATGTCGATTGCCTTCTCATGCTCTCCCAGATCTCAATGCATCCCTGATGATGCTTGTTTTCTGTCACCCTCCGTTCCTAAAGCGCGAAGCCACAGACTCAATAGTGTGTAGATCCCTGCCTTTTGGTGGCCAGCCAAGTGAAGGAATCTCTGACCTGCATGAGAACCAGTCCTGGAGGTTAAAAAAATGCCTTGCCTTGGGTTCTATCTCCTATCAGGAAATCCTTCATGGTTGAAAATTGATTTCCCCTCTGTACTGATGCAAAACGAATTCATAAAACCTATGAAGAGATCTTTTGTCTCGCTGGTAAAAGTTGCCACGACACTACAAAGTGAACAGCATTTATCTTTCCAGTTTCTAGGTACTGGCACGATGTCCATATGAAGGACCGGTTAATCCTGTAATGGATGCCATCTTTGAGCTTTTCATTAGATTATAGAAGAAATTATTGGTTTTGGTTTATTTACCTCAAAGATTAACGAAAGAAACACAAGAATGTGCCTGGCTTTCTTTTTTTATTTTTTATTTGAGTCATCATGCTGTCAAGCTTGAAATCTTCATCAGTGAGCGTTATGTAGAGCGTAGTCATTAATTTAAGTACTGAAAGTACTAAGATAAATAGTTAGGGAGATTACGGTAACTGAAGATCTTGTTACCCTTCCCATAACTGAACCAGCTAAAGCCACACACCCTGCCCGGCCCTGCCCCGCCCTGGTCTTGCTAGTCCATGCATCGGGTGAGTTTGAGTGGAGCTGTCCGTGATAGGATGCGTGCCTTCCATCCACTTTCATGGACAACAGGTGACGTTATTATCGATAACGATGATGGTGGTGATGGCGTTACTGGTGTTGATCCCGAGTAACAATGGCACAAGGAAGATGTAAAGTGAGACACAGTAATCTCTTCAATAATCCTGTGATGACATTTATTGCTACAGCAGTATCCTTTCAACGGGCGACGGATGTGGAGGCTCAGCGGTGAGTTGGGTTGCGTCTCGTTAAGTTTTGATTACCTGGAAAACATCCATTCTGAAAAACTCAAATAAGAATCAAATTTATATGAGAACTTTCTGCTATAACTGTCTCGTTCTGACGGTTCCTTAATGTCTTGAACTTCCAAAAAAAATCATGGAATGAGGGTGCTGGGGGGGGGGGAACAAGACCTGCCACTGCCAAGAGCATGAGTGGGGCAGCAGTGAGTCAGTATTACCACTACCAACACACCAACCCACCCATGAAATGAAGTATATCGGTGGTCTTTTAAAAATGCTGCTTTTGCTGGTGGGAAAAAAAAAAAAGTCAATGAAAGTGACGGTTGATTTGTCGCCAGTGGCCGATCCAGGATACTTTGTTATTCATTTAGTTTATTTATTGATTGATTCATTTATTTATTTCTAATTATCTATTTATTTTATTTATTCATTTGTTTTTTATTCATTTATTTTTTTTTTTTATTTATTCATCTATTTTTTTTATTCATTTATTTTTATTTATTTATTTATTTTTTTTTTTTTTTCGCGGTTGTGGGGATGAAGGAAGCTAAACTGAATTCCTGTACACCTTGAGATTGGGCGTTGTTAAGCCCCTGAGAAATTTTTTGAAACCTTAGTGATCTTGACGATATCTTTGAGCTATATGCATAGCTATTTTTATGTAATGTGATAAAGAAAAAAATTGGGACCTTCAGCCCTCTCAGCCCTCTCCCCCTCCACCAAATTCATCACTTTTTGTTACATACAGAAGGCGAGAAAACTAAAGCCAGTGTCTGTCATGTCTTCTGTGCAGATGTTTAGGTTTATATTAAGCTACATTCCTGTAATATTACATTCAATTCCTTTCTCTTCTCTAATTCTGTAAAAGAGCGAATGTTAAGCTTCTATGCAGTGGTGTTGCGTCACCACTTTCCTAATGTACGCAATGCCTTTGAATGCACCTTGATGTCTGGAGTGTCTTGATGTTCGCAGCAATCTTAATACTATTCACGTAAGGGAATGGTAATGCAGGTATGGTCGTGTATTCAGTAACGAAATTAAAGTCTGGCATTTGGTGAGGGAAAACGTAAATAAACAAAGCCGGTGATCTGCAATCAAAGAGCTCCTGAGTGCTTTTAAAGGTCATTTAATTGTAAGCCAAACGGCAACGGAAACTAAGTCTGTTTTATGTTGTACGTATAAACTAACATATATTCGTGTTGCATTTCGCTCTACTTTCAATTAATTGTAACTGATATCACTTTGTACTCTTGTGTTTTTAACATTTTCCTTATTCACTATTCCTAGTCTTCTGTGTTATTGTTTAACTGACACACTCGTAAGTGTATATCGCACTCTTTCACTCTTAAATTGTCCTGCTGGAATGCATGGGACTTTTCGTTACATGTATGAATATACTAACCTTTCATTATGAACTAGTATATTGCTGCTCTCTCTCTCTCTCTCTCTCTCTCTCTCTCTCTCTCTCTCTCTCTCTCTCTCTCTCTCTCTCTCTCTCTCTCTCTCTCTCTCTCTCTCTCTCTCTCTCTCTCTCTCTCTCTCTCTCTCTCTCTCTCTCTCTCTCTCTCTCTCTCTCTCTCTCTCTCTTCCTTTTCATCTGTATATTGAGAGGGAGAGAGAGAGAGAGAGAGAGAGAGAGAGAGAGAGAGAGGCATTTTGTTTAATGTTTACGGTAATTCCTTCTTACTTTGCCGTTGAACACTGACACGGTGATAAAGTGTACTTAATATTGTAGTGTGTGCCTGTAAAAATTTGAGACATCGCCAAGGATGACTCACAAATCCTCCTGGAAATCATAGAGTGCCTCCCAAAGTCTTAGTCCACAATAATGTATCCGTTCAGACTTTATACAGTACGGCTCATATCACACACTGATTCCTGCCAGACGCCAGACGCCAGGCGCCAGGCGCCAACTGCAACACTGTGTGCGTCAGGAAGTAATTATTATTTAGGTGAAATATACCAAAAAAATATTCTGTTCATACATAACCTTAGCTTCTTTGTTGTACTGAAAGCATTTAACCGTAAGCATTTTATTGTGATAATTTTGTTATCAGGTACATTTTATATCCAAGATATATGAAGGACATTACGAGTGTATTATTCCGCACAGCCTTATGAGAACCAGTTAGCCGGTTACCCGCAGGCCGCATTGTCGATTTGGCTACCGAGCGCTGTACAGGTGTGGAGGCAACCTTAAATACTGCGATTTTATACTGCTGAGGCAGGATGTTCAAATGGTCGTAGTGGCTACTACGACCACCTTAGCGCTAAGGTAATCTTAACTCCCTCGTAACTCGCGTAAGGTGTATTTTGGAAGATCTTGAAGCTGCCTTTACGATTTTCGGATCGCCATATTTGCTCGTAGGGCTGAGGGTTTTGAGGAGCACCATTACACTGGTCGCCGTTGTGTAGTGGAAATTTCTTCATTATTTAAGCCGTAGATAATCTGTATGATGCCTTGTTATTTATTTATTTATTCATTTTTGTTATTATAAATGTACCGTTATAGTATGAATTTCGTAAACCGTCCAGCGTATGTACGAGGTTGTCCATCCGCCAGATGGTCACTCATTCACAGCGCCATGTGTCATGTGTCCCAGCGCCAAACCCTCGCTATTTGTGTTGGCTTTGTTTCTGGTCTCCTTGTGTTCTTCTCAACCTCCATCCTTCCACCACCTCCACCCCCACCCCTACCCCCACCCCCCACTGAGGACCATCATCCTACTGCGGCGTGAGGCCGTGGTGTGTCCTAGCAGTGGGAGAGTGGAGATATTTTATTCACCAGCTTGACTAAGAGGGTGAAGAGAATAAATCAATCTCTCTCTCTCTCTCTCTCTCTCTCTCTCTCTCTCTCTCTCTCTCTCTCTCTCTCTCTCTCTCTCTCTCTCTCTCTCTCTCTCTCTCTCTCTCTCTCTCTCTCTCTCTCTCTCTCTCTCTCTCTCTCTCTCTCTCTCTCTCTCTCTCTCTCTCTCTCTCTCTCTCTCTCTCTCTCTCTCTCTCTCTCTCTCTCTCTCTCTCTCTCTCTCTCTCTCTCTCTCTCTCTCTCTCTCTCTCTCTCTCTCTCTCTCTCTCTCTCTCTCTCTCTCTCTCTCTCTCTCTCTCTCTCTCTCTCTCTCTCTCTCTCTCTCTCTCTCTCTCTCTCTCTCTCTCTCTCTCTCTCTCTCTCTCTCTCTCTCTCTCTCTCTCTCTCTCTCTCTCTCTCTCTCTCTCTCTCTCTCTCTCTCTCTCTCTCTCTCTCTCTCTCTCTCTCTCTCTCTCTCTCTCTCTCTCTCTCTCTCTCTCTCTCTCTCTCTCTCTCTCTCTCTCTCTCTCTCTCTCTCTCTCTCTCTCTCTCTCTCTCTCTCTCTCTCTCTCTCTCTCTCTCTCTCTCTCTCTCTCTCTCTCTCTCTCTCTCTCTCTCTCTCTCTCTCTCTCTCTCTCTCTCTCTCTCTCTCTCTCTCATCTTTGAATGTTTTTTTCTTTCCAGTGAGTAATCAACGACTGCGAGGTCACGGTTATCGTATGCAAGTCGTAATTGTACGAAAGAGTGTGGTTCTTTTTTAATTTTTCATTTAAGAATATAGTAAGAAACATGGAATTTCATTATGAATTCGTATGGTGACGCATTCTGATCGGAAAAATGTTGTGCCCACAAGTTTTTTTTTTTTTTTATTACAATGTCATATTCTGCCAGTATTCCTTCAAAAGTTAACTTTAATTTGATGTCCACATGTAGCAAATGAAATAATGAACACCAGCCAGGACTCGTAGAAGTACGCTCCTTGACTGAGCCTCCAAACAGCGTTCATGTGGAACCCAAACGATAGTGAGGCACAAGGAGCAAGAAGAGAATTTGCGGAGACGATCCAGAACACTTAATTTCATGGAAATGGCTTTGACGAGTGATGATAGGTGAAATTCCAATTGTTTTTTTTTTTTTTTTTTTTAGAAAGAGGCAACCCAGGTATGTTCAATGAATCTACAAACGGATTTGTTATTAGAAAACTGTCAAAAGAATTAGTGTAAATCACCAACAACGATGTGAGAAAAATATCTTCTCAGAAAAGTGTGTAAAAAGTATTTTGAGTGTGATGTTTTATGAAGAGACATCTCCGTCGTCCCTGTAGGGGACATGAGTAAGACGCTCAGTGTGTTACTGAGGTAATTATGAAAACAACTCATGAAATAATTATGTTCGTTCCTTATTTTATGATTTTCTTTGAGAGAATAGCAAAAAGCGTTCAGTTGCATAAAGGGCAAATCAATGTTTTTGTATATCATAATTTGATAGTTTGAGAGAAAAAGAACATTTGTGATAACTCTCACAACATCCTCCAGCAGCTTAGTGTCGGGTGTAGGCGCCCAGTAGACTTTGTGACCATCCTTACTCAATGACCAATAACATTCCAACCCGTAATAAAAGTGATATTACTACCGAAAGCAATTTCCAGTTAATAGTACCTGCGAGCGAGGGCGTTGATCGCGAGGTGCATCAAACACACAACAGCTTGAACCTGCCACACGCGTGGGAGTCTCGTGAAGGCCGGGCACATCACAGCTTGAAGGAGGCACCATTTTCCTTAATGGAATCTTATTATATAACTATAGGAACTCAGGACAAACTTGTGCACTTTGATATTATGCCTTTGTGCGAATAAGGAGGCACACGTGGAACTTTGTAGGAGTTGTACCAAGTCTGTTTCTCTTCGTTTATGTTGGTGAAGAAAAATGTTTTCTCCGACGACCCATCCCGAGAGATCTCCGCTACTTTTCTGTCGTGACATCCCTCTGGGCGGCGGCGATGTCCTGCTGAAAGTGTCTTCCTTCCACACTATACCTCAACATGGCGCTGGCGACGGGGATAAATCTCATGATGCTCTCACCATAGGTCTGTGTGTGTGTGTGTGTGTGTGTGTGTGTGTGTGTTTGTGTGTCTGATATATCAGTGTCCTCACTTGTCTCTGTTGTGTTTTTTCAGTGGTGCGTTTCGTCCACACAATTTTGCTTTACCGAAAAATGAGATATTTATGAATTCCTGGAACACAGGCACCTCATTCCTTATTCGACCACAAGAAAGCACGCTCGAGGAAGCCGCAGGGAGTGAGGCAGGCGTCGCTGACTCTTAAATTAGTTATCAGGGTAAATAAATGAGGGAGACGTAGCAGTGAACCAACGTTCCCAAGGCAGAGAACATCCGAACTATCGCTTAAAGGTCAACTGCATTTCAACATCACTGATGTGTGGGACAATCGAAAAGTGTAATTAAGCGATGTCATGTCACGAATCCTAGATCTGGCAATTCTGTGGATATAAATATAATTCTCGTCTGCACTGAATGATAGAAAAATGCCTTCAGTTTTTGTTATCTCACGAATACTAGTAATTAGTTAGTTAGGTAGTTAATAGTAAACTTCGGCAACTTTCGTATTACCAATGATTGCGATACATTAAAAGGTGATTAAACCTGTCTTAGCATTTAAGCTACTCGGGAAGGAGACAGAGCTTCAGTCCTCCCCACCGGCGCTCCTTCCTTGAGGCTGCTGTCTGTACGTGCACACTGGAAAACCTCAACACCAAAATTATTGGCATGGACACTTTAATTATCTTTACTGAAAAAATAATACCGCAAGACTCCCCACCTTGTGTTTTATGTAGTTTTCTTTATTTATTCATTTCCATTCGACCTTTTATTATTCTTTAATGTATAACTTTTTTCGTCCTCTCTTTACCACATGCTTAATATTTACGCATACGTCTGAAAAGTGCAGATGTTCGTTGTTTTAATATCAGGAGCGTTACGAAAAAATGTTGTAACTCATGTAACAGGTCGAGACATATGCACGGGAAAAGTCAGTCTCTCTCTCTCTCTCTCTCTCTCTCTCTCTCTCTCTCTCTCTCTCTCTCTCTCTCTCTCTCTCTCTCTCTCTCTCTCTCTCTCTCTCTCTCTCTCTCTCTCTCTCTCTCTCTCTCTCTCTCTCTCTCTCTCTCTCGGAAATATATATAGATGAAGCCGCGACAACTTCCTCTCAGTGTACTTCATCCCTCGTCCCTACACGCCGCCGCGCACCATTACTCTTCCTCTTTCACCGCGTCAACCCTCACACACGTCTCTGTCCCGCACCAACACACCGCATTACGCCTCCAGTCCCTCACCCTCCCATTGCCCGCCACTACCACCACCACCACCACCACTCACATCCCACTAAACACTCGCCACAACACTTGGGTGACTAATGGTATACTCGCCGCCATGGTTCCACTGTTCTGCTAGAGACTAATGTGAGGATCCACTCTGAAGAGGAGCCTTTGGATGTGTGTGTGTGTGTGTGTGTGTGTGTGTGTGTGTGTGTGTGTGTGTGTGTGTGTGTGTGTGTGTGTTTTATGGGGTGCTGCGGTGTGGGTTGGAAAGTTTTAGCTGCAAAGTTGTGGCTGCATGAGTAACTTATTTAGAGTGGACTGAAGAGGAGAAGAATTGAGAAGAAGAAAGGGATCGGAAATATGTTGAAAAAAAAAAGTTGGGAATAAGATTGATGTATTCTTGAAGTATAATTTGCGATGGGTGTAGAGGAAGCGGAGAGAGGAGAACGAGGAGGAGTGAGGTGATAGGGAAAGGCTGATGAGGGTGAGTATAGTAGTAATGTTGAGTGGGGAGTAGTGGTGGTGGTGATGGTGGTGATGGCGAAGGACGGGTTGTGGTGGGTCTCCTTATAGATGGTCCTTGGTCTCGCTGACACTCCAGCATTACTCCGTCACTCACCTGGATCCTCCTCCTTCTCCTCCTCCTTCTCCTCCTTTTCCTCCTCCTCCTCCTTCTCCTTCTCCTCCTCCTCCTCCTCCTCCTCCTCCTCCTCCTCCTCCTCCTCCTCCTCCTCCTCCTCCTCCTCCTCCTCCTCCTTCTCCTTCTCCTTCTCTCCTCCTCCTCCTCCTCCTCCTCCTCCTCCTCCTCCTCCTCTTTCTTGATGTTTGTTTTCTTTCTATTTTGTTCGGTTCACATGTGCAACGTTTTCCTCTTCTTTTCCAATTCTCTTCCGTCTTTCCTCTTCGTACTGCTTCTACTCCTCTTCACTTCTTTGTTACCTATCCATACATATGCTGAAGTAAAACATAGTCAGAGCAGAGAAAATGTACGTTGCTTTTACACTGTGTTCTTTGTTACTTCACCACCACCATCACCACCAGGAAGGACAGCAACATAACCACATTGAAATACTAATGTGGTCATTCATGTATTTATTTACTTACTACCAGTTAACAAGACTCACCGATAGTTAGTTTCCTCTTCGACGTCTTGAGTCAATCTGTTCAGCTTCTCGTATGTACTACATGGAGAGTATAAAAACCAAACAGTAGCCTTTGTCACGGGACCACATTGCCGTGAACTGGTCTCTGTCACTTTTAGGTTCATTACAGGTGACAGCAGCAGACTCAGATGCCAGCAGAGTGACGCATTAATCACGATGAACTGGAATATGATAACGCGAAAATCAGAATATCCCAGTCATAAGTGAAGTGAGTGATGCTTTGTTCTCAACTTCTCTGCATAGTGGTGGTGGTGGTGGTGGTGGTGGTTGTGGTGGTGGTGGTGGTGGTGACATTTAGCAGTTGTTATTGTTGTTGTTATTTTTTGTATCTATTCGTGCGCACAATATACAGAGCTCCGTGATACAATGCAAATCAGAAGCAAATGTTTTAGTTGGAAATATTGACGGAAATTAATGAAAAGAAAAGGGCAATGAATGTTTTGTCCGATTCACCCACATCAAAACTTTATGCAGTGATATGTAACAGTACATTTCAAGCGACTCGGGAGACAAAATGGTGCTTTGATAAAAAGAAGAAGCGTCAATGATGAAAGAAAGTATAATTAATAGCATCTGTTCGCTTTTAAAAGGTGCCATTTTAAGCAATAAAGCATAATTAACAACATATTATATGAACGCGAGTTATGCTTTTTGGTGGTTGCCTTATTTATTTCATTTTAGTTTTTAATTTTTTTTTATTTATTTATTTTTTTTTTTTTTTCATGAACATCATTCATTACTTGACTGGCCATCGACCCGCGTCCGTGTTTGCACTTGCCTGTCTTTTCTCGATGGCATCACCTGTGTGTTGCTGGCGACCGTTTAAATCAGTGTTGTAACGAGTGACTGCCTGTGCTTTTTATGAGGCCAATGAAAGGCTGCGTGGAAGCTGATTGTGATCACTCCATTCATGTTGGTAGAGAATAAAGTAAAACTAATTTTATATTCATTGAATTAAGGAAATTTATATTAAGTAGTCGTCAACCTTGTTTTTATCGTTCATCTAGGGTCTGTACATGTCTGGAAAAGGAATCAGCGACTCCCGCAGCCTAAAACACTTACAGTTTTCCACCAAGCATCCTGACAAAGCCATTCTATCGCTCATATGGACAAGGAGGCTGTTGAACCCTGTTGACCGGCGTGAGGCAGTTCCTGAGCACTTAAAACTTCGCCTTTGTCATGGCCGTGCATTGAATTGTCTGTTTAACGTCCATTCTCTTCCCACCTTTTTGCTGAGATGGTGCCCTTCATTTACATCCCTATTGGTGATCCTATTTTTTATATCTCCTTAAATCGGATTTTATTTAGTAAATAGTTTTTTTGCCTGATTTCTCATTGTTGAATCCTATGATATATTTAGATGTCTGTAGTTTAAGGGATTTTAGCCTGTCCTAGTAAGGTACGTTTTACAGTTTAGATATCTGCTCCAATCAAGATACCTTGAAAAAAAATTTCCATGTCTCATAAGCTCAACTTTTCTCATTCAAATCTTTGAAAAGAATTCATCTCTAACGGTACCAAACTGTTTTCATGCCACGCGTCCATGTCTGACTGGAATACCCTCAACTCAGTGTTCACGTGTTCCTGCTCTTTCGTGTCTAATCTTTGCCCGTCATTTTCCAGTATTACCAATGATCTTTATTAGTTGCACCTTATCACTACACGATTAACAATGCCAGTAACACCAATAACAACAATAATATAAACAGAAGATTTTTCTCACATACACTGAAGCTTAAGTGGCAAGGTTCCTGCAACTCTCGATTCGATTCATAGACCAGGCTTATCTTTCCCGCCTTCAGCGTTCACTTCCATTATCTGTCATGAGTAAACAAGAAAAGAATATTGTTCAAGGAATATAAGAGGTGATAATGAAATAGTATATAATATGTGGAGTTGCTTTTCTTCTTATTATTATTATTTTTTCTTCTTCTTCTTTTCAGTCACTTTTCTTAATTTCTTACCCACAACACTGAGGTAGGAAGGAAATAGAAATACGTAGTATAGATATGTGATGTTTTTCTTTTCAAAGTTCTTTCCTAAAGTCTTACACACAGCACCTGAAGAAAACTAAATAGTATACGAGATGTAATTTTTCTCCCTTTTTTCTTTGTCTTTCTTCTCTTTTCTTTCCATGTATTTGTATATTTGTATCTCTTTTCTTACAAACAGCACTGGAGTGGGAAGGAAGTGAAACAGCACACGTAGTTCTTTTCTTTACAAATAATTCCTTTGTTACACACAGCACATAGGCGGAAGTAGAAAGAGTGACAGAAGCCTCGATCTAAGTGACGTGGCCCAGACATCAGACATCCCCGGCCATCAATAATCACGGCAATGCTGGACCACCATTGATTTCTTTCCCTTCTTTGATGTAGCCTCACCTTGTAATGAACAGTCACGACCTCCAGATTTGTGCTTTTTTTCTGTCTTCCATCTCTTTCTTCGCACGCCATGTTTTTATTTCCCCTATGAAGGTTTGACTGTTCATTGTCGTTATCAATCTTAAGAGAACGTGCAATTATTCTCCACTGTCCCTCCAACTTTTTTTTCATATAGATATAAACAAGTCCGGCGGGTCTGAATTGCACGGCTTTAGGAGGGCGGGCGTGATAATGTGTAGAGCAGGCATGTTTAAAACCGTCACTTTTCTTGCTTGCATTTTTATCTTTATTTTTGCTGTGAAATGTGCGTATTTGTCTGGCGTCACAGCAACTCTTGATGAGGTGAACTACTAAATTAGATTATGTCAAAGTGCAGCTAAATTAAACCCGTAGTTCCTGCCGGGCATCACGGTTATGAGAAAACTGGGATGTGGGCGAGGTAGTGTGTGTGTGTGTGTGTGTGTGTGTGTGTGTGTGTGTGTGTGTGTGTGTGTTTGTGTTATCGTTCCCACTTGGGTAGTCGTCACTAGCGGTGTGTGTTGTGGGGGGAGGGTGAGGGTAAAAGGAAAGAGGTGTAGCGAGGCTCGTCCATTTGATTACATAGCCAGCCGGCAGGTTTGTGTCGTTGTTTACGTCGAATTTGCAAAGTGGAGGTTATTTTTTCCTCCCTCTCTCTCTCTCTCTCTCCCCCTCTTTCCGCCTATAACAGTCTTATGACAATAATACTCGTGCAATCAGTAGGTAGACGTAGTTTGCATTTGTTCAGTTAACATTAAAACCTCGGCCAGGTCGCATATTTCCGTGCACGGCGATATCTTCTTTGTCGCCCAATAACAAAATGTAGTTAAAAGTAATCCTCGCAACACGCATGCGCACACATGATCACACACACACACACACACACACACACACACACACACACACACACACACACACACACACACACACACACACACACACACACACACACACACACACACACACACAAAAGACTATCCAATAATGTTGGAAGCTCATTAGGACGCTAATCCTCTGATTGGGTCAGACACAGATGGCTCCGGGTGACTCCTGCATTATTAGTTCAGCAGCACTGCAAGGGTCTGAGTCTCAGCTGGACCCGAGCAGAACAATGAGAGTGCGTGTGGGGAGTGAGAAAGCGACTCCAGCCAGACCTAAAGCGTGAAGCTGTGAACCCCCTTCATTATTCTATCAGGACAATGAAACCACACAAAGAAATATAAAATTTACAGAATTCCAAAGTCCGTCTGGTGTGGCGGACAGTGGCAAGGGAAGGTGTTGCGATCAGTGACAGCGGTGAGTGAGGGGACTGGGTCTCGTCATGCTAGTTCTGGAACAAAAAAAAAAAAAAAAAGAATAATAATGCCTTTACGCTGGCCACAGTTTTTGTTGATTAAATATCGACAATTGCAGACTGCTAACACTGATGTCGTTTTGTCACCTGGTGTGTTTATCTTCCTGCTCAAAATATGACAGGAAATTGAGAGAATTTATACTAGCTGGAAAATGTTTATCTTAGCCTGTGGCTTATTTGAGAAACTTTTATTGGTAATTATATTGGCAATCATTGTCCATCACAGCCATGCTAACAATTTAAACTTTATCGACTTGTTTGTACCGCTGTTATTCACATAAATTTATATCTTAAAAGGTTATTGAGTATATGTGTATTATCTTTATTTTTTATAATAATCATAGGGAGACCACATTAACAGCATGCAGGGCAGGCCGCCTAGTCTGATGTCACCATGCAGAATTCTTGCTTCTCATCTCGTGACCTTTTTTCTGCTCCATCTTCATGAAGAAAAGGCTCAGGCCACCATCTGCAGCAGACCAAATTTATTACCAAAGAAAGGAAAAAAAAGATACATTTAGTTTATCTACAGCAGAAGCAGATAAAACAAGGTTGTACGAAAATATTCTTTAAAAAAGAAAGGAATAAAAGGATGAAACAAACAAACACACACACACACACACACACACACACACACACACACACACACACACACACACACACACACACACACACACACACACACACACACACACACACACACACACACACACACACACACACACGATAGAAAAGCATATTAATTCAAGAAACAATGTTTCCATGTATTTTTGACCAGTGGCTCACCAAGGCTCGGCGCCCCGTGATGGCACGGCAAGCGACGCACAGATAAAGTAAAGTTTCTGGAGCGCGGCGGCAGGCGCGCCCTGGTCCGCCACCCATCTCATCTCAGTAAATAAAGAGTAATTTCACGAGAAGACAAATATTGAAGGGCTATTTGCATCTTTAGAGATACCTATGAGCATAATTTCATTTTTATGTGACATGTCCTATTACGTCGTGTCCATTCTCGGTGCGGGCGGAGTAAACATGAGCAGGATCTGGTTCCTTTTACCCCGTCCACTCCCGCCCTCTGGCTCCGGACACTTTGTTTCCGGGAACAAACCACCTGCATCGAGGTGCCGCCCTGACGCCCCTTTTGGTCCACGCTGCTGCCTGTAATGGCGGAATGTTTGATGCTCTTGTATAAAAGAAGAAAAGTTCTACAACATTATCATATCTCCCTGAATCTCCTTCTTGGCCCTGAGGTGTGGTGTAAAGGAGGAATGTTAAAGCCCCGGTTCGGGGATGCAAGGAGCCACATGCAGCTGCTGTGAGAGAGAGAGAGAGAGAGAGAGAGAGATAAACAAGTTTATCCACTGATAAAGCAAGAACTGACAAGTAGTCACAAATAGCGCTACACGCGGGCTGTGGTGACGACGCTTCTTGAGATATTATGTGCCCAGCTTTTATGTTTCATGTCCCCAACACCTGGAAGATGATAACTTACAACCACACCCGTCATGCCGCTCCACCGCTCGCAATAATGTACCCTCCGCTATTTATTCTATCATATCCAACCCACACTCTTTCCCTTCCATCTCCTCCCTTCATCCCCACCCTACTCCCTCGTCTAGTGTCTCTTGTCTCTACCTGTGTACGGAGCGAAATGTTTTACCATCAATATACAGTTATTGAATCATAAAAAGAAACCTTTTCAGTATGTGCAGCCAGTATTAAGTGTATTAAATCTTTCGTTGTCCTCACCCTTTTGCTTTTGAGCCTTGCAGTGGAAATGGTTTCCATTGATACACTCTCCGTAGTTTGTTAGTCCGTCGAGCCCCCCTAACTATACTCGACCATTGCAGAAACATTTGGTGAGGGATACCACAGTCTGCCTCATCCCATGTGCCGCTAAGACGTGCCTGCAACACCAAAAATATAGATGCGCATGTAGTTATTATATTTCACTCTCTTCCAAGTTCCCTGTTGATGCCTCTTAATTTTTAGCACAATAACAGACTTGGGTCACGTCACCTCGAACTTCACGTCGTACCGGCCATTGCACATGCACATAAATTTACGGTCTTGTTATCCTTTCTCTGTAAAGTGTCTGACGCATGGAATTAACATGTCAGTTCAAAGTATCTGATTGCAGTCTTGCCACTACTGCCGGAAGCCTGTAATGCCGCCCCCATCTTTACACACATACACACTAATCCTTGCCGTGTGTGAGTATGCCTGTGATCACTGAGCGTTTTTCCCCACAGCTGAGTCATCGACACTCACCTCATTTAAGTAGCACGTCAGGATCATTCATTCCTGATATATTCATGGCCTTATCGTGACTCACCACCAAAGAACGTTGCTGAGGTGCTCGTGCATTGTCTGCATTATGTAGTGCTTGCATGCCGTGTGTGTGTGTGTGTATGTGTGTGTGTGTGTGTGTGTGTGTGTGTGTGTGTGTGTGTGTGTGTGTGTGTGTGTGTGTGTGTTTAGAAATGAGGTAAATCGTTATTTTTTTATCGCATCTACACATTGTGCATGCAAGTATCAGCATTTACCTTTGTTGAGTGGCGCTGTGTGGCTGTTGTGACGACTACTACACACACACACACACACACACACACACACACACACACACACACACACACACACACACACACACACACACACACACACACACACACACACACACACACACACACACGTAGACCTTTGTTGTTTGTTTAGTTAGCAAAGTGTGTGATGAAGGACACCGCTTGTTGACAACTAGCTGGCGGGGGGCGGAAGAGGAACAGAGGGAGGGATAGAAGGGGGAAACTGGAGAGGGGCAAGGGAGAGGAGGAGGAGGATGTAGCCAGAGTTTAGAGAGGGGAGAAGAGAGAGAGAGAGAGAGAGAGAGAGAGAGAGAGAGAGAGAGAGAGAGAGAGAGGGCAGAAAGCGAGTTGAAGGGGAAAGAGTATATAGATGGTGCAGAGAATGGAAAGCTTGAATGAGAGAGAAGAATGGAGAGGTATGGAGGAAAGATGCAGATTAATGGATAGGAGAGAAGTGAGTAAGAGGGAGAGAAAGAAGAGATATGCAAGCGGGAGGAAGAGAAAGGTAAGGTGGATGGAGGAAGAGGGAGGACGTGGAAGAGTGGTAGGGAGTAGAGGGGAAATTAAAGGATTGCAAGCTATTTCAGGTAAAGGAATGGAAGGAGAAGGGAGAAGGCAAGAGGAGGAGGAGGAGGAGGAGGAGGAGGAAGAAAATAAAAGGATAGACAGATTCGGTGAAGTATTGAGACAGACGCTCGGGAAAGGGGGTTTGTCACGATGAGTGAGAGAATAAAGAAAGAAAGAATTTTTGCACACACACACACACACACACACACACACACACACACACACACACACACACACACACACACACACACACACACACACACACACACACGGATACATGAAAGTACTGTACTTATTTCAACATTATTAAACACATTATCTCTGACACTACTTCACCTTACTTACATACCTACACACATAAATACTCTCGTCCCTCCACGGTGGGAGTTGGTGAAGGAAAAAGAAAGAAGGAGAAAGAGAAAAAGAAGGAAAAAAACTTGCATTCCCCTCCTTGTCAGTGACTTACCTTACTACCTTACGCTTGCCGAACAAATTGACCACATAAGTAATTACCGAGTTGTGGAGAGATTTTTTTTTTTTTTTTCCTTTTTTTCGCTCTTGTTTTGTAAGGGTGCGTGTGGTGTGTTGGGGTGAGGGTCGTCGTTCTCTATTTTTTTTTTTCTTTTTTTTTGCTGTAGTCATTCAACTTTTACATGCCCTCCCTGTTGTGACTGCAGAGTTTCAGGCGCCTGTTAGAGAGAGAGAGAGAGAGAGAGAGAGTGTGTGTGTGTGTGTGTGTGTGTGTGTGTGTGTGTGATCGTGTCCACCAAAAAAATCTTAAAACTAGTCTCAATAATGTTACCCTTGCGTGACTGTCTGTCTAAACATACTTTGTCTTGTCGTGGTTGTTGTTTTTGTTATTGTTATTGTTGTTGTTGTTGTTGTTGTTGTTGTTGTTGTTGTTCCTGCTGCTGATGGAGTTAGTTATGATATTGTCGCTGGTGTATTTTCTCTCTCTCTCTCTCTCTCTCTCTCTCTCTCTCTCTCTCTCTCTCTCTCTCTCTCTCTCTCTCTCTCTCTCTCTCTCTCTCTCTCTCTCTCTCTCTCTCTCTCTCTCTCTCTCTCTCTCTCTCTCTCTCTCTCTCTCTCTCTCTCTCTCTCTCTCTCTCTCTCTCTCTCTCTCTCTCTCTCTCTCTCTCTCTCTCTCTCTCTCTCTCTCTCTCTCTCTCTCTCTCTCTCTCTCTCTCTCTCTCTCTCTCTCTCTCTCTCTCTCTCTCTCTCTCTCTCTCTCTCTCTCTCTCTCTCTCTCTCTCTCTCTCTCTCTCTCTCTCTCTCTCTCTCTCTCTCTCTCTCTCTCTCTCTCTCTCTCTCTCTCTCTCTCTCTCTCTCTCTCTCTCTCTCTCTCTCTCTCTCTCTCTCTCTCTCTCTCTCTCTCTCTCTCTCTCTCTCTCTCTCTCTCTCTCTCTCTCTCTCTCTCTCTCTCTCTCTCTCTCTCTCTCTCTCTCTCTCTCTCTCTCTCTCTCTCTCTCTCTCTCTCTCTCTCTCTCTCTCTCTCTCTCTCTCTCTCTCTCTCTCTCTCTCTCTCTCTCTCTCTCTCTCTCTCTCTCTCTCTCTCTCTCTCTCTCTCTCTCTCTCTCTCTCTCTCTCTCTCTCTCTCTCTCTCTCTCTCTCTCTCTCTCTCTCTCTCTCTCTCTCTCTCTCTCTCTCTCTCTCTCTCTCTCTCTCTCTCTCTCTCTCTCTCTCTCTCTCTCTCTCTCTCTCTCTCTCTCTCTCTCTCTCTCTCTCTCTCTCTCTCTCTCTCTCTCTCTCTCTCTCTCTCTCTCTCTCTCTCTCTCTCTCTCTCTCTCTCTCTCTCTCTCTCTCTCTCTCTCTCTTTTCCGGTCCGTCTCTCCTTGCTCTATACATAGGGGAACAGACAGACAGGCAGACACACGACACCTTTCTCACCTTTCTTCTTCCGCATGCTTTCCTCAGTGTCACCATTACCTCACTTGCCGCATCATATCACTCCGCGAGCCTCTCCAGCTCTCCTCTCTCTTGTCCTCCCCTGTTTTCCTTCCCTCTCGTGTGGCCGCCCCAGTACGCCCCCTCGTTCCTCATCGAGCTTCCCCCCAACTCCTCCATCCGTTTCACAACACTCTCCCCTCGCCGCCCACCGCACTGGCTCACTTCAGCACTTCACCCCCGGCTGCGTGCTATGTTCCCCCCATCCTCAACATTTCGCCGTCCCCCACTGCAAGCACCAACACAGCGTTCTCCACCAAATTTTACTCGCCACTCTTTGCCCATCGTCGGCGCGGCAATTGCTGGAATATGGCGGCCGTTTTTTTGTCCTGCTGGGGACTTCAACAGTGCTTCCAGTTGTTCATATCGTACGCAATAAGAGAGAAGTGAGTGTTGATGGAATTCATAGACGGTGTAAGTGGTGGTGTGTCGTGCCTGATGAGTGTCGAGTACTGTAATACTACCCAGCCCAGTGACAGAGAAGAGTTTAGACATGTTCATTGGTGTGTTGCTAATGCTTCCGGTGAGTTGCGTGAGCCATGGCACAAGAGAATGTTCGCAGTGATCTGAGCAGCGGGAAGACGACGATCCGTGGATTTGTGTTGGGGCAGGACAGATACGGCGAATTGGGATTTACCTCTCGAACCACTGCTTTGTCTGGACAGTGTTTGTGGCCTCCAGGAAATGATTGCTCTGTGTGTGTGTGTGTGTGTGTGTGTGTGTGTGTGTGTGTGTGTGTGTGTGTGTGTGTGTGTGTGTGTGTGTAATTCACCTCGGTCGTCTGCTGGTCATCCAACCAGTCTTCCCCATTACGGAGCGAGCTCAGAGCTCATAGACCGATCTTCGGGTAGGACTGAGACCACAACACACTCCACACACCGGGAAAGCGAGGCCACAACTCCTCGAGTTACATCCCGTACCTATTTACTGCTAGGTGAACAGGGGCCACACATTAAGAGGCTTGCCCATTTGCCTCGCTGCGCCGGGACTCGAACCCGGGCCTCTCGATTGTGAGTCGAGCGTGCTAACCACTACACTACGTGGTGTGTGTGTGTGTGTGTGTGTGTGTGTGTGTGTGTGTGTGTGTGTGTGTGTGTGTGTGTGTGCTCGGAAGTGTAAGATCGAACTCAAGAAAAGGTGAAGGCGTGGTCAAGCGAGGAGGTTGTTCAGGTGAAAGACATCCAAGGGAGGTGCATGGGGAAAGAGATCGCTGAGAGAGGAAGTGTGCGGGAGTGGCGGTGGCGGCAGTGGAGGCAACAGGTGTAAGACTCATTAATGCACACACTCATTAAGAAACTAATTATGTGATAAATGCGCGGAATTCTTCAGTAATTAGGCAAACTGAATATAACTTTTGAGGTCAGGAGTCATTACGGTAGACGGAGCATTTAACATCAAGAGAGGAAACGCCCTTACTAATACCGAGGCAATTAGAGGAAGGACTCTTACGAACCAATGGAGTTTTGCTTCTGTCGAGTTGAGAGGCAGAGTGATGAAGAATTATTTTCATTATTCTCTGCAAGGTGCCGCTATGATCACCAGCGACAGCTTAATTCACAATGATTTGCTAGTTTTCTTGGTTTTTGTTCTGTAAATCATCAAATTCTTTCGTGTTGAAACATTTACAGATAACTCTTCGGGGAGATCATAAATTAATTTGCAACATGAAAAGAGCGACATTGAATTTGAATTTGATATGATAAAAGGATATGTTTTCATCCACACCATGATTCGCTTTTCTTCGTTATTTCTACGTATTAAGAGTCACGCGTGGCCTTAGACCTCCGTGATGTGGTGGACAGCTGGACCGATGCTGCTGACCTTATTCCACCGCCATTTGATCCTGTGTTCGTCAGGGATGGAAGCACAACGAAACATATAAACAATTATCTAAAAGAACAAGTAATCTACTATAAAATCGAACATTATTATTTTTCCATGATATGTTTTTAAAGAAATACATAACAATTGAAAGTATTTAAATTCAAATCAGACTGATGATGTAAAGAGATACCAAACAGTTGTCAGTAACTACTTTTAAAACAGATTTATGTAATTAGCATCTTCATCGTATGATTCAAAGTGATTAATTATGAATGGAAAGTTGTTCCACGAATAATTTATTCTAAATCCTTGAATTATTACGTCTAATTCAAGTCAGGTTTATGCGGAGGAATGTTACTGTTTTGAGTGCCAGGGGAAGTGTGCGGCGGCTCTCGATCAGCGGTCAGGAAATGCTTAATATCTGCCTGGGAAGACGAGCGTGGCTGGCCCGCCGGGGACAGCCGCGGCCCGCTTGGTGGCCCTCCTAGGTACACCCGCGAAAATAATGTTTGTGTCAAGAATTTTACAGCCTTTTTTCTGTAATCGGATCAAACATCGACATGTACAGGAATATTCATTTTAGCTGCACGGATTACTGTACAATATGCAAAGCTCTGAGCGAAAGAGCCGCTGTCTGACAAAGGCTTTTCCAGGAGATAGCGTCCACCTTTCTGTGAACACTGTCCCTAGCCCGCCCGCACCGCTCCGCCAAGTACAAGCCTAGCATCGTGACCGCCGTCCGCCTCACGTGTGTCTTTGGGCGCCACGCCGGCCACGAGTCTATAGCCACAGTAATGGTTGATTTCACCCATCACTGCATCTTTGTCACAGGCACGGCATCACTTTATCCTGGACATCCACAGCTTGAATATAGACGATGGTGGTTTCAGTCTGGCGAGTGTGCGGTGCTGTTGTGCAATTCACTGCTGAGCACATTAGTCTACTTTCTATAGTGTTTGTTTGTTCAAATAAACTGTGGCCTCTTTATGCAGTCCACATCATGAACTGCATCTGGTGTTATTCAGGGAAGCCAGTGTACGAATAGGTTGGTGTTTACTTTTTAGCCGTCTCTTGTTGCACATTGTTGCTTCTGTTTTTATATTTATCAAGTATGTTATTTGTTAATGTTGGTCATTTGTATTTTGTATTTAATCTATTTAATCTATTTGTTAATCTACATTTATTAGTTTATTTAGTTATTCATTTATAAACTTATTTCATCCTCCTGCCGGAACACGTGGCCCGTGCTTTCATGTCAGAAGAGTCCAAGCTGTGTTCATTCTGTCGATATAGTCTGAGTTTCAGGCTACACTGTATATGTATGGCGAGATGGTAACAGTGGCCATGCCAACTTCAGTTAGCGATGTTTAGTGACGGAAAACATATGCCATGAACGTTGAGACTGGCAAGGGTGTTGGCAGCGCGACGTCCCGGCACCGCGAGAACAATCACCTCACATTTACACGAAAATACGATGCAGGCAGGCATGTTGTCAATGATGGCCGAACTGTATCCAATTATTCATGAAATGAATACTCACGTAAATATTTATAACAAATTTCATTGCTAATTTTCATGCACTAAATGGATGATTTGCAGGTACTAAATTTACACCTTTCATTTGTTCATTCATTTTGATCTCTCAATCAGGCAGGCGTTAAGGAGAATAAGTGGTCGTTCTTATTGGTGCTATCCCGCCCGGCAACGTAACGATAGCTGAGCTAACGTCTCACGTAACATTAGGTGGGACACAAGGGCACGAAGAAGGCGATGTTGCAACGATGCTCGCCCGTCTAATGAAGGAAATAAGTTGCATGTATTTTCCCGTCAATGGAGCCACGTCTCTGATGACGGACGTGTGAAACAGTAGTGTGAGCGGTGACTGATTGCCTCTTGTCCCTGAGGCGATGTTAACAATTATGAAAGACTTGTAGCAATAGATATTAGCAATTGCATAGGTAAGAGGAAAAGAATCTTCGACATTGTTAAAAGTTAATAGATCAGAAAGTCCTGAACAGAAGGTTTAGTTTTGAAGGCATAAACCTCAATGAAAAAACACTGGGGGAGAACTTAAGTGAAAGATGTTTTTAAGTTTTCTGATTTGAAAAAGAAAAAGGAATAAAAGGTAATGGTATTGGGCAACAATATGATGGACATGTTTGTTTGATTATGCAAGATGACGCTTATTGTTGTGAAGTGAGGCGCGCTTACCGTGACGCAAGAAAAAATAAAAGAGATCTTCCAGTTCAATAAGTAAATTGGTTGATTGATAATATATATATATATATATATATATATATATATATATATATATATATATATATATATATATATATATATATATATATAAGTAAGGTTTATTGCCAAACCGGTAACCTTATAAATTCATTACAAATTGTAGCTAATGTTATGCATTGGCACAGCCTGTCTAGCCGAGGCTCCCTGACAGGCAAGTTGTCCTAAAACTGAAAATGCTGCGTAGCGTAATTTTGCAATGAGATCAATATGACAATGAAAAAGAAAAAATCTTAGTAGCTCAATGTACAGAACGTAAAGTTACATGGGATGGAATATCACACTAACGTGAATATAAACTTGTCAGTAAACCTACAGTTATAGACTTGAAGTATTTGATCTGGACGTTTCGAAGGCCACTGCCTTCGAAACGTCCAGAATAAATACTTCAAGTCTAATACTGTAGGTTTACTGTACAGTTACATGCATATATGCAACCCTTCATCCTACACGCACATACAGAAATCATATATAGGCATAGCTTTAACTTGCAATAAGAGTAATATGAAAAAAAAAATAGTAGATCAGTGAACAAAACATGCACTTACATATGTATGACAAGTCCTACCTACACTCACATAAAAATCATGCATGCGCCAAGTATTTACAATACATATAGGTGGAGGTTATGTATTTTTTTATTTAGTGAAATGTTTTCTAGTTCTCTTTCTGAACTGAAAAGATTACCAATATTCCGTAATTGAGGACCAAAGTAAAAAAAATGCTTTTGTTAAATAATGTTGTACGGAATTGGGGGCAGTCTAAATTCAGGTTTCTTCCTCGAATAGCATATGGTGAGTCAATAAATTTAAACACATTAATGCCTGTAGATTTTTATTGGATTTGAAGATAAAGAAAATAACAAAACATCTATGTTTATCATAAAAATCCAATAGTTTGTGTTCCGAATATTATTTATCTGTAGACTCAAATTTTCCTATATAATAAATGCATCATTGAATTTTATTTTGTATTTCTATTAATTTCTTTAGAAAAGAGGGCCATGTACAGGCTCACACTGAAACACAATAAATGAAGTGAGAGAAACAGAGTGTGTAGTAAACACTTATCAAGGCCTCGCTAGTAAGCTGATTGCGTATTTCATATAAAATGCCACACATTTCAAATATGCATTGTTTATATGGTAGTTCCAATGAAGATTATTATTAATGTAAGCTCTAAGAAATTTTATATGTTTAACACATTGCAGAGTCTCCCCATCAAAGGTTAAGGGTTACTGGAGGGATATGATTTGTTTTGGATCGATTCTGAAAAAAACAATATAACTAGTTGTTGTTGTTGTTTTCAAATATTAAGTCTTCGTTTATTTAGTTTTATCCAATTATTTATTGACTGTAGTTCCAGTGTCAAGTTTGTGTGTAGATTACAGATATCTTTATCTTTAATTAGCAAGTTTATATCATCTGCATATATGGTAAATTTGAATTTTGAGCTGGAATTAATAATATCATTTATGTAAATCACATAGAGAGTTGGCCCTAATATTGATCCTTGTGGTACACCTGCCACGATGCTTCTGGCAAAAGAATATTTATTAATGCCTGTGTCCTGTTGGTTAAGGGACTTTTAGATAATTTTAATGGAACACCTCTGATGCCAATATGATCTAATTCATCAAATAATATGCCATGATTCAATGTGTTGAATGCCTTAGCTACATCTATAAAAACACCTACAGTATGAAATTTACCTTGTAGGTAGTTATATATATATTGTGGGTAAATTGTGCTAATGCAGATTCTGTATAACGACTGGCACGAAAACCATGTTGGCATTCTGACAAAATATTATTTTTCTCTAGATAATTCTTTAGTCGAGTGGATATAACTTTCTCAAATATTTTGCTAAAAGCAGGAAGTATAGATGTGGGTCGGTAATTATTAAGGTCATTTGTGCTTCCTGTCTTATGAATTGGGATTACTTTATCTTTTTTTTTTTTTTTTTTTTTTTTTTTTTTTTAAATACCAATTTTCAATGTAAGATTCTTAATGTGAGTTAGAGGTGAGGATATCACAGTGGATGTTTGACGCAGTATTGTAGGTGGTGTGTGACCATAGTCAGGAGTGTTTGTGGTAAGAGAGCGGAGGTGACTAAGTGTCTCTGGGTTGCCTGTGGGACGTAAATACGTTCAATTAATGAAGGTAGTCTGTGTCAGGTATATCCTCGGGGGTGTTCTTGGTGCTTAAGAAATGGTTATTAAACTCATTTGCAATGTCCGAGCAATAAGGTCTTAATTTAATATTTTGGTTCGCTGTATGAGAATTTCTAGCAAGAATTGAGTTTATGAATTTCCAGTGAGCTTTGGGATAACCTTCAGTCAGTTTTAAATGATCTTTGTGAAATTCAGCCTTAGCAGCTCGTAATAATGACGGTAATTTATTCTTCCATTTATTCCATGAATTAAAGGCCACTTACATGCCAGTCTTTCTAGTCTGTTTCTCTCCTTTATGCTGAGTCTTTGGGCTGGTGTGACGTATGGACTCCGATCATTCTTAATGTTAATTCTTATTCTTCTTTCTGGAAATTTTTTTCTGAAATAAGTTGAAAAAATTATTGAAAAGAGATCATACAACACATTAGGGCATGAAGATTCTAAAACATCATTCCAGCTGACTTTTGAAAGATCTTTAGTAGGCGCATCTATCGTGGTAGGTGTAATTAATCATTTGGTGATATATTCTGTCTAAGGCATAAGACGACGATGGCTTGAAAACTGTGAAACAACTGGAAAGTGATCGGTAATGTCAGTCTGCAAGATGTAATTATTGATATTATCTTCTGTCTTAGAAGCCCAAATGTGATCAGTTAGTGTTGCAGAGGTGTCAGTTATTCTAGTTGGTTTAGTAATTAAAAGGAAGAAGGAGGAAGAATACATTGAATTTATAATCTCAAGACTGGAGCAACACACACACACACACACACACACAGTTTTGTTTGCATGTTTAATACTTAAACATCACCACCCTAACACTCATCTGTGAAAAAGTAATCTTATTTCTTACTTACATTCCACTGTCGCTGTTAGTAGAATTTGCTGTAGCGGGTCGCATCAGTCGGAGGGTTTGCGTGAAAACAATAACAAATTACGCTCCACAACTTGGCGGGAGGAGTGCGAGGTGGAGCCTCTTACATCACCGGAGGCGGCGCAACACATTCACTTGACGCACTTTATTGCCTTTGTACAGAGGAAGCGTCTTAACTTAAGCTCGTCGGGCCGCCGCTCTGTGGCGAGTGTGGCACGGTACGGCACGGTAGAGGCACGGCACGGTTGAGAGGGTGCTAAGAAGGAGCTACAATGATGAGGGTTAGTGTGTCCAATGGCTGTTTCGTTACCGAGCCAGCACTTAGCGTGATGCGACTTTATTACTTACGTGGTTGATTGAAAGCTTTCAGCCAAATATCCGATCACCATGGCCACTTTTTGAGGTTAGGTTGAATTGAGTGGTGGATAGCTGTAGGTGCAGGTGTGGCTTGGGGATTGACATTTTTTTAATACATTTCTGTTAACTTGTGGAGAGAAGAATTATGGTACTTCGGATGTTTGCAGAATGTGTATTAATGGCCTACCAAAGTGGCTGCCATATTAATGATATAGAGTTTTGAGGGACAGTGCAAGAGGGAGTGTGAAAGGTGACGTGTGGTGGTAATGGTGAATATGTGAGTGTTGGGAATAGTGGCCAGTTACGTGATTCAGGTTTTGTTGTTTGGTCGGAATGTTTAGAGATCAAGAGCAGGCCACACCTGTGATATGAAGCCTCTCAGATCGCAAGGCGGTGATGAAATTTTATTTATATATATATATATATATATATATATATATATATATATATATATATATATATATATATATATATATATATATATATATATATATAGAGAGAGAGAGAGAGAGAGAGAGAGAGAGAGAGAGAGAGAGAGAGAGAGAGAGAGAGAGATATATATATATATATATATATATATATATATATATATATATATATATATATATATATATATATATATATATATATATATATATATATATATATATATATATATATATATATATAGAGAGAGAGAGAGAGAGAGAGAGAGAGAGAGAGAGAGAGAGAGAGAGAGAATAGGAGGAGCGAAATTTCATGGCCGTTTTCAATGAAGCAACCACAAATTAAATTGAGAAGTGCTTGAAAACACATATTCTTAACATGGAAATATCTTGAATTATCCATATATTTGGGAAAGGCTTTATATATATATATATATATATATATATATATATATATATATATATATATATATATATATATATATATATATATATAATTTTTTTTTTTCGGATTAAATTCTCAAGCGTAGAATACTCAACTAATAATATAAAACAAAGAAATAAATAGATAAATTGAAATAGAAATTTTGCTAGCTGGGTGAACGGTGTAATCGAGGACGGACCGGCAGCAGGAGAGGGAAGGGGGAGGTGGAACTGATACGAATGGGTAGCAGGTATAAACAGTGCGTGACAATTACAGACGCTTGTCAGACTGCAGAAAGACGCTCCTTGACTGTTAAGTGTGCTTGTCCATTTAGAGATCTTTGTCCTTGGTTTGCTTCTGTCTTTCTGTCTCTGTTTATATCTGTTTATTTCTGTCAATATTCTCTCTCTCTCTCTCTCTCTCTCTCTCTCTCTCTCTCTCTCTCTCTCTCTCTCTCTCTCTCTCTCTCTCTCTCTCTCTCTCTCTCTCTCTCTCTCTCTCTCTCTCTCTCTCTCTCTCTCTCTCTCTCTCTCTCTCTCATAGGATGTGATTCATTAACAGTATATCTGAATCGAAGGCACCTTTGTTCCATGCAGGTAAAATGACGCTTTTTTGCTGCCGACTCACAGGTCTCACGCCGCCAGGTAGTGTAGGAAAGCAAAACATGAGGTAAAATGCTTCTTGAAAAAGAGGGAAAGAGACATGGGGAAAATAAAAACAGATGCACTGAAGAAGAGGCATGACGACGGTGCTTCATTCAACGCTGGATCATCCCATCACCGTAATTAATTGACGTGTTGCAAAATGAGATAGAAAAAAAAAACCAGCAACTTATTTTCTGTGCTGAGTGAAACTGCAC
Source organism: Portunus trituberculatus (assembly GCF_017591435.1). Classification (NCBI taxonomy): domain Eukaryota; kingdom Metazoa; phylum Arthropoda; class Malacostraca; order Decapoda; family Portunidae; genus Portunus; species Portunus trituberculatus. The sequence goes on from NC_059296.1 coordinate 1,875,034, forward strand.
CGAATGGGAGATGAGAGGAGTTTTTATAAACCATCCTGTTTTTTCCTGTATATTTTTTCTCTTTCTCTTACTTTGCGCGTGGGTTCCTCCCGTGATGTGACGAGGTGAATGCAGTGAGGCAGTGTTGGGGGGGGGAGAAACACACTAAGCCAGAGATCTCTCGGTGACAAAAATATGGTCGCGGAGAAACAAAGAAGTGCAACAGTCATTCTAGCGATCCCACTCACGGAATACTTTTGTTTACTTCTTCAGTGACTACATGTTCGTTCTATTGGAAAGCAACGCATGGGCAGGTTGATTTTCATTTCATAGCTATTGCAAGACACCACTTGGTTGATCATGAGACTCGTGGCCCGAACAGTATTAGCGAGTTTTCACATCTGTTAGGAATGGGAAGAATGTTAGTGTGTAGTTGGAGAACGACTCCTGTTTGTAATAAGGGAAAAAGATAATATTTATGCGTGTAGTTTGAGAGAGAGAGAGAGAGAGAGAGAGAGAGAGAGAGAGAGAGAGAGAGAGAGAGAGAGAGAGAGAGAGAGAGAGAGAGAGATTGTGCTAGTCAGATATAACCAGACAGGCGGGTAGACAGACGGACATACAGACAAGCAGGCAGGAAGGTAGGCTGGCAGAGAAACGGACAGCAGACAGACACACTGACAGACGGATATACTATAAACAAGAGAATGATATTGTTTAAGTTGCATATAACCAAAATTATTCTCAACTTCTAGTACAATCATCCGTCACTGTTGATTACCGCGTCCGACATTCGCGCTCCAGCCGCAGAAGATCTTGTGGTGCATGGGTGATGGTGGAGGTGGTGGTGGTGGTGGTGGTGATGGAGATAGTGTTGGTGTTATGGCGGCAGTGGTGAAAGTATCGTTGTGTAGTGATGGTGTCATGCGATAGTTGATGTGTTACTTGGCAATGGTGAGGTGGTGGTTGCTTGATTGCTCTGCTGTGGTGGTGGTGGTGCCAGTATAGCATGATCTGCCATGGGTGCCTTGGTAGTGGTGGTGGTGGCAGCAGCTGAGGTGACATGAAGGTGTAAGGGTCGTTCGTGGTGGCCAGTGTTCCCCGCCTCCTCCTGACAGACGACCCTCGACCAACCTTTAGCAGGGAATCAATTACTCGCTGCTGCCAGGACCCCGCGATTAGCCCCACTCCACGTCAGGTCTCCCGCCGTAATGGTTAGTGATAACCACGGCATCTCTGGCTTCTAATGAATTCAGAAACATTCATTCATTGATTTTGGGCCTGTGTTAAGTTTCAGGTTCCCCATAGCTTACCTTAACGTTGACGCAGTATGACGCACAGCCAAGAAGCGACAGGCGCCGCCCCTCCGGACACAGTAGCCGCCGCTCTTTCCAGTCTTAATTACTGTAATCTGGCGGCGGCGAGCAAAATGGTCCCCCGTCCCTATAACACTACTGTCCACGTATTTCAGCCTCACGTGGCGGCCTTCGCTGGGTGAGCGATATGGTGCCGCCACGACTGGATCGCTGGAAAGGTCTACCAGAGGCTTTGTTCCATTTTGATAATCCTTTTAATTAGTTCCTTAATAAGAAGTAGGAACAAAGTGAGCAGTTTTTATAAAGGAAAGAAGACCTGTAAGCAATGGAAATCCTGTTTCATCTGCTAATAAAAGGAGCGCTCTCTCAGAACACAGCCACTCATCCACGCACACAGCCACCCAACAATTTATTTTTCTTTCTCTCTTTGCTTTTCTACAGCTAAGGTTCACAGGCCTCTGTACGTCTGTCTTCTTGCTCTATGGTTTCCCTTTCCCTCACGCGGGTAACGTCCACACCCTGCAGTCTCAAACTCAACATACACTTTTAGTTTTCTCCTACCTGGCGGTCCCTCACTTCCATTGCCCTCCCATCAACACTTTTTTTTTTTCTCTCTCTCTTCCCCGAAAGGTCCAATCAATTTCACATCTCTTGTTTTTGTCGCACCGTGCCGAGTTGGGTAAATGGGTCCGCCCTGCCACAGCACGCTGCACCACTGAAGAATAAGGATCAAGCAAAACAGTAGAGAAATGTATTCTCAATCGACAGTTTATTGTTTTTTTCATAAATTTTGTTGGAAGTGATAAGGATAATGTTGCTGTGGTTGTGTGTTAACTGTGTCTCAAATCTGTGTTGTAATCTAGTCAGCACTTACTTCGTCGTTCTCGAGCCCGCCCGTATACAATCTGGGGCCTTATGGTAGGGGATTGAGGGGACTTGGCTGTGGTGCCTCAGTGTTGTTGTGTCTGGTCGGTCTCTCGTCTGTGCTGACTGCTGATATACTCTATTGTTGTTTTCTCTTCTCGGTTTTGGTATCGCTTCTCGTTAATGATGCCGCAGCCGTCATCGCCTTCATCGTGGTCATTGCGGTGGTTACTGATGTTACTGTTGCTCACTACATTTCCTCAGGAAGTTAGTAGGATATAATGAAGGTAGTAACTGGTTTATTTTAACATTAGTTATATAATTACAGTTTAATTAATGTTACAGTTTAATTCATGTTACAATCGTTTAATTTAAACTAATTATACTACAGGTGTACACTAAAATTTCACCTCAGTTCAAGCTGCGTTTGTATGATATGCATCATGGAATCTCTGTTTGAAATTTTGAACTAGAAATTTTGATGGATCCTCTGGTTGTTGGTGGACAGGACAGCGTAGTGGGCGAAGCTGTTAATGAAGTGCAGCTTCACATTAGGGATCGTCTCGTCATTCTTCACCGTCCTGTCTGACAGTGTCTCAGCCCACCACATCTAAGGAAACACGTCGCTTTCTCTGATCTCCACTGTTTCTACGTCTGCTCGTAATGTCTGCCAGCTTACAGTTAATTATTAGTGAATCATGCTGGCTGGCGGTGGACGGAAGCTGCTGAACTGCAAGGAGGACGTGGTGACGTGTTGAAGCGAGGAGCAGTGGGTAAGACAAGCATCAGTTGGCACACTGATGTATCTAAGTAGCTTCCTTGGCTTTCTTTGAAAGTAGATTCAATAAGTCGCCTTTGTTTGACCCCCTCCCCAATGCATCCTATGTTCTCTCTACACACTTAGGGACAGAAGCAGAATGATTTCAGTCTTCCAACACAAGTCGACTATTTAAATAAGCATTTCAGAGAAGCACAACTCTTTCGTTAATATAACAGTCCGTAAAATTTCACTAGCATTAAGTGTGTGGCACAAGCTGTCGCGCCTTGTGTCTGGCTAGCCCAGCGTCTGTGTCATTAGGGTGAGTGGCTGCGTCTGCGGCGATGAAGGGACGCGAGGAGGCGATGGATGGAGGTGCTGAGTGGGTGAGGGAGTGAAGAAGGCTGTTTGATGTAGAGGATTGGAGGGTGGGAGGGTGTCTGCTTTACCCCATTGATAACTTAAGAGGTGTAAGGGGGGAAGGGCGGCAAGACTGGTCGTGGGGAGGAGCGGGACTGGTGGCATGGGAGCCGAGGTCACTGTGGCACTGGCACCAATAAGCACTGGATTACACCTGCAAACTATTTTTTCTACACCAATGAAACTACTTTTTTCTTATCTCTAAAAATTACACATATTGCTTTGGTAAATTTTCTTCAATATGTTGGACAAAAAAATACTTCATCCCTCGGTAGAAATTCGGTATAACGTTATGAAAGGACAATGACAGTGATCTTTTTTGTGATAGCTTGGTATTAAGAATATAAACGTGCAGCTCGTAGCTTTTTGCTTCCTGTTAGTGAAGGTTGAATATCTTTGTTTTCCTAATGCTCCACACACCTTTGCCGCAGCGGGATAACACAGCATAGGGAAGGACTGGAAGGTGGAGTGAATGATAAGCTGGATGACTGAATGCTAAACGGAGAAGGAGAGATAACTCAGGTCTCAAGATTGATGAAAAAAGCTTTTACAAATGTCATAAAAACATGTGTACGTAGGTTTGGGTGAATGAGTTTCGATTGTGCTTTTTATCAAGGGATACAGATGCAACATTATCAGACTCGTTGAATATATTGTAATTTTTCAGTGGCTGTCAGTGCAGCTGTGGCACGGTGTGTGGGAAGCTGTAGCCAGCAGATGTAGGAAGCAGCAAGGAGAGTGTGGGAGGACACTCAATTTACATTAAGGATGGAAGAGAACAGATGAGAGGAAATATATCATGCTAAGAAGTGATTATGTTGCTTAGGCAAAGAATACTGTGATATCTTATTGCATGAGAAGCCACTGAAGAAATAACTACAGGAAACGTGTCGGGCCTCGTGAACCAAAAATGTGTGGAAGGTTTAGTGACAGACAGCAGCGATAACACTCCGTCTCTAGTGGAAGGAGTGGAAGTTTTCGGTGATGTTTTCTGAATTACACCTTCACAAGAATTCTATCCATCAGTAGAAGGTAATACTCGATTAACCCTGTCTACTGTCTAGAAAATAGGCCTAATCCAGAGCTAGTAAGATGGGCAGAGGTTGTGTTGGATAGTCAAGCTGCACCAAAGAATAGCTGAAGTGTGAGAAAGTCTTGGAAATGAGCAAAGCGTGTAATTCCAGGCGAGCCACTAGTGTGGTTGGAAGAGAACAAATCTTCAGTGGAATAATTCAACACAGCCTTCCATTTGCACGGATTACACTGCACACTTTTCATGAGATAGTGAAGATTTAACTCGTGCCTCGAAGCAAGAAGTAAACACCAACACTTTGCTTAAATACATTCGGGGTCCTTAAGTCATAAAATACACTTGGAAGTGTAAACAACGGAATGTCAAGTCATTAAAAGTTAGAATGAGCCTGGCAAGATTTTCCGAGTCATGAGTGGCGTGAGATTTCCAGCAGCGCCCAGAGTAATTGTGGGTTTGGCCAGACTCGCGCTCACTCTGTTTCTAATTTAGCGACCTCGAGGGTGTGTGAATTAGCGCGGCAGTTCACTGAGTTCAGGGTCTACTGTACTCCCGCGAGGACACGGACACATTAAGGCGCCCCTACCTCCATAGCGGAGCGGAATGGGGCTGTGGGACACGTGTGCGTAAAACTAAAAGTCGTTATGGTCAAGGTAGGTAAAATTTTCCACCGTCAACTCATCAGTAAATTGGAAAAGTATGTAGGTATGCGTGACGGACTCCCTTCACGTGGAGGGAACACGCTAAGCTCAAACCCTCAAGCTCAGTGTGTGCCATGGCAGAGAAATTTTAGCTCCTAGTAAAAATAAGACGTTTTATGAATCTATGCTTTGTTGCATCGTTCATTTCTTCAGTGGTGCTTGTGTTGCGGAAACGCCCTGCCTTTGCCTTGTATAATGACTTGGGTAGCTCTTCCCCTTTCCTGTGCACTACTTACCTACCATTCACTGATTAACTAACAGCGGAAACGAAACGGTGATTAGTCTTTGTCCTCACCGGTCTGCCTCAGTCCAGGGAGCCACAAGTAAGAGCGCCAACTATTCCATTCTGATATCTGTAATAGCAGTGAATCGTCCCATATTTGTGCCTGACCATCATTCAGGAAACTGTGCAAGGAAGTACAGCAGTCATGGCAGTGCGCTGAGTGTTGAGCATCTGAGGGACTTGTGCCTTACACTCTTCCATTGCTAGTTTTCAGTGTAAGGAAGCGTCTCACTCCTCGGCTCACTGTGCGTCAACTATATACCTTACGTGTCGTCTTCTTCGTCGTCCTTTTTACTCTCCTCCTCCTCATCATCATCATCATCATCATCGTCATCATCATCATCGTCATCATCATCATCATCATCATCATCATCATCATCAACAACATCATCATTAATTACATCATAAGCACCGTTACGATTATCACCATCCTTATTTTCATGATCACAATAGTATCCTTTATCATTTTGTGTACATTAACTCAGGAACAGAAATTTCGAAATGGTCATGATGATAATGACGATAATGGTAATAACGATAGTAATAGTAATAATAACAGTGAATCACAGGTACGATGAACTATTGTGACCTGAAGGCTTCCAGGTCGACAGGTGTCCATCATAAACATGGTCACATCAACAGCGGCTGTGTATAATTACGGCTGGAGCGGCGATCCCATGATAATATATCATCGTTGCACCGCCATCAGCCATCACGCGTCTCGCTGTACACTCACGCGCACGCCGGAAGCAGCAGTTCATACGCTGTGATTTATCTCCGGGCCCTTATTGGAATAAAGACCGGTACAGATAGATGATGAGGACTAGATAATGTGCCTTGTTGGTGCTGCTACTGTTACGTTGTTATTGGTGTTATTGTTGTCGTTATAATTGTTGTTATTATCATTATTATTATTATTAATGAGCAGTATCACAAGTAGCATGCGTGTTTTATCGGACATGAAGCAGCTCACCATTTCCGTGTTGCAGCAGTAGCCACACCTGTCCTGCGTCATCACATAGGAGACAATGATGAACAAGTATTGAAAGGCACTTCCATCTCTTCCATCACAGTGTTGCATAGCATCATGTGTCTGTCTCACGTAATGATCAGCTGGCAGTAAAACTCTTAGTCATACGTTGTCATGGCACGGTACATTCGTAACTCGTGATTGTGTAATGTGATGAAAAGTTCCTCTTCGCCGCTTTGCGCTTGCGCTCCCTCAACTATTCACCCGGCTAGATCTCAAGACATGTCTCCTCCACTTCCTGACATGACCCGTCCCCTCCGCTACATGACACTCCACTTCTCCATCTTCGGCCTTTCTCTTTGGCATTTGTCCACATCTCCACTTGACTTTTCCTTTCCACTCTCCAACCTAAGCACTCCCGTCCATTCCTCTCCTCAAGCCTCCTTCTTCCATTCTTCCACCTAAACCACTCGCCTTTCCCTCTACGAGCCCTCCTCGCTACCATCCCCGCCCAGCCAGCAGCCCCCTCGACCACCAGGCCCCTAACCCCCCTCTAACCCAGGCCCCGGCCTTCGCACCTCACCCTCCGGCCCTTCCCGCACCACGCAAATCATCCTTAAATAATCGGTGTCAAATATTTCAGTCATTAATCATAAACACTAAAATGTATATATTGCAGTGTCTCGTCCGAGTGAAGTTTTAATTATATTTTCCAAATCGCTTTAGACAGAGCCGTCCTAACGCTGCAAATGGAAGCTTATATCATCATTATGCATTCGGCGTTACTTAATAATTTCATATATTTGAGCCACTTTTCAGATGAAAACGATTACATGAGAATATTGCAGTTGTTACGGCGAATGAGTGTAAAATTAGGATGTGTTGCCATATATATATATATATATATATATATATATATATATATATATATATATATATATATATATATATATATATATATATATATATATATATATATATATATATTTGTTTATTTATTTTTCCTTCTTTTTTTTTTATTGTGTGTATGTGTGTATGTGCGCGTGCTTGCGTGTGTGTGTGTGTGTGTGTGTGTGTGTGTGTGTGTGTGTGTGTGTGTGTGTGTGTGTGTGTGTGTGTGTGTCTGAGTGTGTTATGTGTGTGTAATATTTAGCAGACAGTGGACAGCAGGCGTTTTGGTTGACAACATTTCACGTCCTGCCTTGCCGCCAACCCTCCCGTCTCCCCCTCTCTGTTGCTGGGCGTGATGTCCATCCTTAGTTTTGTGAAGCTCACGTAAATACAAGTATGACACAGTACTTAACTCACCAAGCTCGTGAACATGGGGCTTGGTGCTGGGAGTGCTCCACGTTTGGAGCGGTAGGCAGTGGTGTGCGCGGCGCGGTGTTGTACAGCGGAATACCTACAGGCAGGGAGGGAATGGCCGCACACCCGCCAAGCTGATGGGTGCATAGAACATGAATTGCAGTATAATACAGGAACATATATAGCCGTGGAGTTCTGTTTAAAAGGGGAAACCTTTTTGAAAGATAATTATGCTTTTCGCTTTATGTGCCGGATGACGTGCTACATGGCGCATTGCCACTGTGCAAAATGTAATGAATGAAATAAAAGATAATGATTAAGCAAATAAATAGATGAACAAATTCAGTCGAACACACAGCACATGTAAGAAAAGAAGTCAACATGAGTGACCTGAACTTTGATTACAGCGTTAAATATTTCACAGCTGCTAAAGGTTTAACAGACTAGTGACTTTACACCAGCCGTGATTGTATTGTTCTTGCCCTGTTACCTTCTTTGTTTACTGCACTACGATGATTGAGACTGGATTAATTCAAATATCTCGGTCATACATAAATCATTTCTGCTAATTGTTACTCCTCCCTTAGGTGTCACAAAATTGGTCTTGATAGATACGCACTGTCGATGCACTGTCCTATTTTCAGCTTGTGATAAATACATAGTCCACTTCGGGCACCGTGCTAAACATTGTCATAATGATGCCACAAAAAAGTCTTCCAAGGATTTCAAACCGGAATTCGTAATTATAATGAGAGAACCAGAAATTAATCAAATCCAATAAGCCCGTGGAAGCTGCAGCCATCCACGTCTTAATATTATGAAAAAAAAAAGAGGAAGGGAGAAAGGACGGAACGCAAACGTATAATAATTGATGCTGTTCTTGTATCTTGAGAGAAAACTGTATCAAAATGTGCCAAGAGTTAAAAGATGCATCGGCAGAGAGAGAGAGAGAGAGAGAGAGAGAGAGAAGGGTTCAGTCAAATGGCACAAACGAGAAGCAGAGGAAGAGAATCCATGATGATGAAATATAAAAACTGAGTTGAGGAGCGGACAAAGAGGGCGCAGGAGGGGAGGAAGGGCGCGGCCGAGGAACAAGCGGTCATCAGGCGGACACAGGGCGAGGCGGCGGCGGCGGCAGGCAGGAAGAGGGAAGAAAACACATTGATTATCCTGAGGGAAGAGACACGCTAAAAATGCAAGGTGAAGAGTTGAAATAACAGATGATAAAATGGAAACAGAGAGAGAGAGAGAGAGAGAGAGAGAGAGAGAGAGAGAGAGAGAGAGAGAGAGAGAGAGAAATGTGTGTTCTTCAGGGACCGTCTCGTTCTCACTTTTCACAAATCAACAGTTTCATGAATGAATTAAGGTAAGAATATCTTTTACTCATCTTTTAGACAGTCAGACCTGCTGAGGGAAACTTGTGGTATATCAGTGTGCTGTCGTTGCATCTCACACGGATTGGTTGGATTGTCATGTGAAATATTTGACAACCTCTCTCTGGTTCTCTGTCCTCACCGAAAGCAGCGATTCCTCGTGTACAACACGAGGGAGCATAACAAGACCAGGAAACACGTAGCTTCCCGTCTTATAACGAAGTTCTCTGCTCTCATGAACTTCCCTACGGAGTGACAAACGAAAAAAAAAAATAGAAATATAGAAATAAAGATGCCTGCACTATTTGTTATTCAGCGTCATACGAGTTGGTAGGTAAATGTTGATGGATTGTTAACATTTTGGTTCACTTGTAATATATTACTTCTTTATCTTATTTCACTTTTATTCTATTTTTTTACTTCGGTGACATCAATTTCCTTGTTGTTGCGAGATAAGTTTCTTCTCGTTTTTAGCTTTGTCCATATTTTTGCTAAGTGAATTTTGTCATTAGTCAAACAGGATAAGGATTGTGACAATCACTTGTATTTATAATCTCCGCTTATTGTTCCTTGGCTTCCTGAGACTCAAATGTGATTAGCACGCATTATTGAATTATTTAGGATGAAACTCACCAAAACAGGAAAAAAAGTTTTAAATGTGTATCACAAGTTTGCGGAGGTCCTTCTTGGCAGTTCACATCGCGGGGAGTGGGCGGCGGGAGGCTCCTGATCAGCAAGTGACACCAACTTTAAACGAACGAGAGAACTTTCGTGAAGAAGAAAGACGGAAAACAAGGTGATTAGTAGAGCAAGTAGAAGCTCTTGTTTGGTCGTCATGGCAACGCTGATTAAGAGGTAGTGACCGCGCTCCTCTGAGGACCATGGTGGGGGAGGGATGTAGGTGGCAGTGTCTCAAGGCGCGGCAAACAACCTCCCCTTCTCCCCCCCTCACTCCCCTCCTCCGTCCCAGGCACTGTATTATCAAGCTCTCTTACTTCCCACAATTTTTCATCTTATTCCTTCCATCCTCCCACCCATCCGCTCCACCACCTATTTGCCTTTTTTTTTTTTCTCTCTCAGCTTATATGAAAACACACACACACACACACACACACACACACACACACACACACACACACACACACACGAGATAACAAGTTATGAGCTACCACATAGTTGAGTTCTACTGAATTATTTGTAAACGCTAAAGGGCGGACACAGTAACACACCACATGCATTCACTGACGATAATGAGGATGAGGATAGTGATAAAAGAGGAAAATAATGACTGTTTCGAGGCCTAATGTAATATTCACGTCGCTACATATGATAATTAAAAACCAATTGTATTAATCCTTAGAACCTAAAAGGGATGAGGAATTTATTTAGCATTGCCTGCAATATTTGTGTAGACGTGGTAGTATGCAGGAGTCGACCTTAAGTTACAGATTCTTGTTGGTTACTCAATATTCGTGAGGACGGTTTTTCTTCTTTTCCTTTTTTTCTATGTCAATTCGTTGGAGATGAAAGGGAAAAGACAGAGGGACTCACAGTTGCAGTTCACCTACATATTTACAGCATCACTGTGCCTCAGTTATCTGTGCCGCCAAGTGAGGTGCGGGCCCATGAGTTTCCTTACTCTAGAGTCTAGACGAAGCGAGATACGCAGTGAGTCGCACAGAGTCTCTAGGCTCATGTCTCCTGACGTCACTTGCCTGCTCCCCAGACACGATGCAGTGTTGTGCGATTAAACCGTTTAGTGGTGCGTTTGAAGCAGAGCCGCCAGTTTGCGTGTCGATTACGCGGAGGCTGCAGCTTAGGTGAGTCGCTCATTAATTTAGTTATCCCAGTTGTTGCAAACTTAAAAAGGTAACTATCATGCTTGACAAGGTGGTTTTTGTCACCAGAGATGCGTAAATGTGCTGGTATAGCAATGTTTGTCATTTATTTCAATTGTCGTTCATGTGATGCATTTAACAGTCAGCTTGTAGTCTCAGGAGCAGCGCCAGGCTGGAGGTTCCCACAAGAACACAGTTACGGCTTCACTTCACAGCCTGGGCAGCAGCAACCACACTCTGGATGAAAAAACGGCACGAAAATATACGAGTATGTTGGTGCTGCGTTGCGTTGGTCATATGATGGCAGCGTGCAGCGTGGAGGCGACGCGTGGTGCGTGTTGTTGTCATGTGATACGATAATGTTGTTTTCCAGAGATGGTGGACACGTTGATTGCATAACGTGAATGAATGAGGAAGCAAAATTGCTGGATGAAAGCTGGATATGTGATGAAAATGCATGTATTTAGTCATGAATTGATGTTATGCTAATGCTGTGTTTGTAATGAACATGTATTGCTTAACATGTGCAGCAGCAGAAGGTAACTCCTCCAGAAAACAATTGTTAGTAAAGGAGAAAAAAATAATGCTTTGTTTCAGCAGGCAACGTGACTTCGCTCCAAATTTCACCTGGTAACGAGCTTGTGTGGAAGTGTGGCATAGGGTGTGCAGGAAGGTTGGCTGGCTGGCTCACTGGTGCTGCCTGTTCAATGGTGAAGGTGATTGGGAGGTGCAGGACTTAGCCGTGGAAGGGATGTGTTGAAGGAGACTTAGAATTTGTAAGAAGCTCGCCAGCCACACTACCACTGTCCAGGCGATCCGCATCACCACGCTGACTAAAGCCACAACTTTTATATTGAGATTTTCAGGTCGCTTCGCCCTCCATGCCGCAGCTTTGAGGCTGTTACTTACCGGAGAGGAGGGTACTGCTGGTCGACACGGGGACACTTGCGCCAGCTTAGAGAAGGGGATATGGAGGAGAATTACTAGCTTATATTGTTTTAAGGTATCAGTGGAGATTTAGAGGATGAATATTGGGGCATCGCCCTTGACTGGAGCGTAGCAGTTCCAGATCAGTCCCGGGTGTTTCGCTTGTTAATCACTAATCTGCTTGATCGCCTGCACCACGTCACTCATTCAGATTTACTAACTCTTCAAATAAAAGAGATGCAGCAATCCACGAAGCCGCCTTCTGATCCTGGCCTCACCAAACACTGGCCGCCGCCTCCGTTGATCACGTTCAACACAGTGGTGCGGCGCCGGTTCGTGTTACCAGTCTGGCCAAGGATTAATTGCTTAGCGAGACCTGCTGTGTTTCCTGTTGCGCTCACTTGATAAAAACAACTTTGTACAAGTCTTGTGTTGAGCGTCGCTTAGCAACTTTGTAATGCGCTAGATTTAAGTCTTTTTTGTCTGAATTATGTAAGATGTGAATAATAGAGAACCACCGCTCAACTAACGATTTCCTTCACTCCCTCCTTACGGACCTTACTATGGATGGTTGCCAGTGATCAATTGAGTTCATGCAAGATATTACTTGCTGAAATGTTACATGTATTTAGTTTACTGGAGTGAAAGATAGGTTGAAACAATCATATTATTTTCTCATCTTTACGTTAATCATTTCAGTAATCCTTCATTGCAATTTCCAAGAATGACTTATATTGTGCTTTGATATTCCTAGTGTTGGGAAACTGTGCACAAGTAGCACGTCTTGAACAACAGAAGCTGAGAGATGGGTGAGAAGTCGTGGATACTTTTTTTGTTGCTGCTTTACATTGAATGTATTTAATCTTGTTTGCAGGTTGCGTGGATTGCCTTTGACAAGTCAGCCATTCTGACTGTGCAGGAGCACGTCATCACGCGTAACCCACGGGTCAATGTCACCTACGATGGCCACCGCACCTGGACGCTGCACCTCTCTCGTGTCAACGCCACGGACGCCGGCACCTACATGTGTCAGGTCAACACCATCGTGGCCAAGAGTCAGTTTGGAATCCTCAACGTGGTGGGTGAGTACATGACCTTAACCTGAGTCTGTGTACAGGAGCGTGCTCCGTCATCCAGGCGGCGTGACGTGCTGCTGGCCAAGATTTGTTTGATTTTCACTTTATGTAAACTTCTGTAAGTGTAGAAACACACACACACTTTTTTATGCCAGAGAACTCCGAAGTGTACCATGTCGTCGTGCTGCATTTTTTTTTTATTTCCCTTCATGGACGCAGAGCACACACACATCTTACATTTACGAGGTGCTCCGCTACAGCCGGAAAACTGACTTAACTATATATATTTTTTTCATAGCGAAACCCAAAGCCGCAGGGAAAGGGAGCCCATTCGATCATGGATTATGCATAAGACGTCGTCAGTCTCTCTATCGGTGAAGTTTTCCTCGGCACGAATAGTTAACAAGGTGGGGCGGTGGAGGGAGGGAAGATGGGGTACGTCGTGGACGGGAGGGGAAGGAGAGTGGGAAGGGCAGGAGGATAGTGGGTTTCGTAGTTTACTGTGTTAATTGGTTTTCAGAAAGCAAGGCACGACTCGGAAACACTCGGCCGCATCACGGCGGGTAGTTCATCAATCAGACACCCGACGCGCCCCCGCACCACATCTCCCTGTCCACAACACACCGCGCTGCTCGCCAAGAGTGCTCCAGGCAACACCAAATGCTCAGTGCGTCTAAGTCTACAACTACCGAAGGATTCATGATATGATTGTCATTGTTTTGTCTTGCTTAATGTTTCCAAGTATCTCATTTGATTCGAGGAGTCAACATGCATCACAACAGTGAGAGAATTAAGATGACTCGACTTTCATAATGAGGAAAGCGACTTGACTCGCGCGAGTCCTGTACACACGTCACCATGCAGCGACACAAGCAGCGAGCTCACCTATAACTGGCGGCAAACTTGAGCCACACACTCTGGCTCGAGGCTCCCAGACACAGCTACACTCAATTGTGACCCCGGACTGGGGGCTTCTGAAACTTTGTGCATACGTTTAGCAAGCAGTGGGAGGCGCTGCCGTAGGTTACCCGCGACCCGCGCGGCTTGCCATCTCGTCAGGCAAGTCAGGCGGAGGCGGCGTCCTTGTCCTCAAGTGACTGAAAGGAACCAGCACGTAAAGGAAGGCTATTTTGTTATTTTGATTAACAAATTTACGCCTCCATGAACTGGTAAGTGTGCTGAACATAGCTCCTTGGATGGGCGTGTGTTCCTCGTTCATGGAGGCGATCCACGTCGGTTTTCTGTGGCGTTCATTCGCAGAATGCCATAAAAACTTCTTTTTTATATACCTTCTTTTATCTGCAGAATGACTGCTATGCTCATCACTCTCTTTTCCACCTAAAGGTATTAAAGGGGTACGCTTGCACGTCACTGTGACTTGTCCGCCTCGCTCTGTGTGGCGTGAAGTTGGGCACATAGCCGATAACATTCTTAAGACCAATTAGATAGCGAAAGAAAGTAAGGATGAGTGAACGAGATGTTTTTTTATTTGATACAAGTGTCTGCCCATTAACGTGATGTGTGATGCGCCCGTACATACATGGCAGTACGCACTACGTATGTGTGCCAGAAGTACTTGGATGTCAGCACGCGGGGTCGTCGTAAACACACACACACACACACACACACACACACACACCAAAACAAAACGAATAACGAACCCACGTATCAGCAAAGCCTAGCGGCCACGTAACAGGTGCTGTCAGGCGATGAGGTAAATAAAGGAGGCAACACCCGAGTGGTCGCCGTGTGGTCAAACTTTGAGCATTAGTGTGGCCTTGGACCGGCGAGCAGCGGCCCCGTAAAGACGAAGGACTGGCGGGCCGCACGGGCGACAACACACACACACACACACACACACACACACACACACACACACACACACACACACACAGAGAGAGAGAGAGAGAGAGAGAGAGAGGATTCAGGGGACTGCAGCTCTGAGGCTTAAGAGGAAGTTTTCATATTTGTTTGATTTTTCCTCCTCACTCTCTTCATGATGGGGGAGTGAAGGTGAGAGTGTGAGGCAGCAGCAAGCAGGGTCGGGTGTTGGAAGGGTCAGGGTGGCAGTGTAGGGTAAAGAGGAAGATGATCTGGAAGTGAAGCGACAAGGCAGCGAAATCAAGAGAGAGAGGCAAGAGTGAAGCCCCGCGGAGAGAAAGACAGTAAACATCCAAGAACATGTAACAGGTCGCTTTAGTTTGTTTGTTTGTTTTTTTCTGCTGGATTATCTTGAGGGAAAAGTCATAAATCAGAAACTAGTTGACGGGGTTGTTATTTCATTCTTATTGTAAAAATGTTTGTTGCACAGAAAGCGTCAATCTGTGTGCAAAGTAATGAACGGTAGAAATATAATCAACAAAGTGATAATAAGCACATCAAAAACATCAACAGCAACTATGATGACGATGACGATGATGATGAAGATAGTTGTAGTAATAACAGCAGTGACGATGGTAATAGCAACAACATCCCTCTGTAAACAAGGCTGACATCCAACAAAGTGAAGAAGAGACAAGACGTCTTACATGGGTACGTTATATACAGGAATTCTCGCAATTTTATAATAATAATAATAATAATAATAATAATAACAATGATAATGATTTCAATAATAATAGTTAATGAATGGTAGAAGAAATACTGAATTCATGCATTCCACTGTCATTGAAATGTCTATTTAGGAGAATGATTGAAAAATGTTGAAGGGAAAGGAAAAAATGTGAAACAAAAGCAGGACTAACGAAGGCTGCAAGAATGAGGGAGAAAACACGGAATGGAATGGCATGAAAATATAATAGAAGCGGTTGGAGGAAAATTAAGACATTTGCATGTAACGCAGAGAGAGAGAGAGAGAGAGAGAGAGAGAGAGAGAGAGAGAGAGAGAGAGAGAGAGAGAGAGAGAGAGAGAGAGAGAGAGAGAGAGAGAGAGAGAGAGAGAGAGAGAGAGAGAGAGAGAGAGAGAGAGAGAGAGAGAAATTACGCGCGTCCGTGAACAATAAAGAAAATGCATGGAGAGAAAAAAAAAAAAAAAAAGGCACTGACTAATATAAAGAAGCGAGACAATATGGTTGAGGGTGGAGGGAAAAGAGAGGCGGGCGTCTGTCTCTCCGGGGCGAAGGTCGATGGTTAAGAAAACTTGAGTATTCACGTGTGTCCGCCATCAAGGGGCCCCGTGCCTGAATCAGCCGTGACCTGAATCACTGATGTTTTCTTCCGCAGTTTGGTGAGAGGCGAGGGAGGAAAGAGGAGGGGGTCGTTGCGAGGCGGAATAATGTTAAATGGAGCAGAATGTTTTGTGGTTTGAAGTGTTTTGGTGCCAGGGTGAAGCTTGCGGAGAGCAATAGTAGCGGAGTACACCCATGCAGGCTTGTGTGGCAAGGAGAGGTAGGGGCATGGGATGTCACAGAAGACGGACCGGTAAGAAGCATACTGGCGAGAACAAAAAAATGGATGAGAAGGACTAGAAAAGAAATAGCATCCAATGAAATACAAAACGGAAATATTTTAGTTGAATAAGGTCTCGGAGCACGTCCGTTGATGTTGTGTGAGGGAAAATGTAAAAATAAAAAGGTTATAGCATAGTTTGAAACAAAAGCACATCCCTGTATTATTCACAGTATCCTTGTTCATTTTTCAATATGTTTCTTACTGTTTTTCATTTTCATGTTTCCTCGTGGACGACTCAGCATGATTCTGTTGTATAGTTTTTATTTATTGTATTGGTGATCGGTGTGTATGCCGAGGACACTGGAAACTGGTGGCAAAGCGCCGCACAATGAAGAGATTTTTTTTTTATTCCGCGGGGTTGAAAACATGTAAGCAAAGACATAAATGTAGAAGTTCAAATGTTAAGGCTGAATGGGGAGTGGTGGCGAAGGTAGCCAGCCAACACAGGGGCCGCCACGCTGGGCTTTGCTTGTGTGTGTGTGTGTGTGTGTGTGTGTGTGTGTGTGTGTGTGTGTGTGTGTGTGTGTAGTTCCAGTGCTAACGCTGGGATCTGCCAAGTTAGGAAGTTAGTGATAGTGTCACGGTGTTTTTGAACAGTGTTGCTGCCACATGTTGTGAAAGTACTGCACGAGGTTGGTCAAGATAAACTTGTATGCCATCTTTCACAAGAAGGTATACTTGTTGGGTATCATAACAAATTGATTCATTTTTAATTGATGATTAAGATAAATACATAAGTGAATAGAAACAGACGTCCACACCACTAACATGGAATACGCTAAAGCAATGGCTGAATGTAAACAATTCAACAAAAAGCATCACCATCGCTCATTGTAATGTTAAATAAAAAAAGAATCCGTTGCAGTTCAGCTCAGTCTAATAATGTTCGTCAGGCCAATATTTCACACTTGCAGTGTGGATGAATGTCAGTACATCTATACATCCGAGACCTTTCTGTGCAGTGAAATGAACAGTGATGATGCCAAGGGACTGTGGGAGGAGAGCACGTGTATAGCGCCTCCCTGCACCTCGCTGTCAAAATCATGTTCCAGCACATTACAGTTATGGATGTCTGGAATCAAGAACACCTCCATCTATTAAGATTGGAGGGGTTGTTTTCCTTATTACCGTCACCACCACACCCGCCGCTGCTCGACTTTCCATAACAGTACCACTCCAATTATTTCCGTCTCCCTGTCGCCAATAATAACTTCACCACTGTCGTCAACGCGAGGACGAAAATACATTTGCCGTCATCAATGATTTTGAAGAGATACGGAAAAAAATGTCTTATAATACTAACAAGTCCGTTACCTGCAGCATTTATGTAAACACGTGTTCTTTTCTCTAAACACTTTACGTATATTTGACATCATTGTACAATTTTATGCATCAGCAACTTTAAGAGACCACTGGGAGATGGTCTGAAAAAACGGAAGTGGGGTGGCGGTGTGGTGGGATATGTTAATGAAGTGTGGTGTGGGAGGAACGTGAGAGTGAGGGGGAGTGAGTGGGAGAGGTCACATGTCCCTGCTGAATAGTGAGCTAGCCAGGTGTGAAGCTTTAAGGTGTAAGTGAAGCGGCTCAGTCTTTGCATGTTGTATGACTTGCTACTGTCCCTCCGTCGCCCTTACTAGATGTCGCTCCTGTCTCTCCTCTCACGTTGTCTGTTGCCTCAACCTGAACCACAGAATGGAACGCTTAGTTGACTCGGTCTGTGCATGATTGGTAGATACACCACTTGACATTAGTGCTTCTTTTCATCGTGGTCTCCTGTCCTCAGTTAAGTGAGAGTAACGCTTTTTGTCTCGCTTCAACCCAGTAAACTATTAGAGCAAATCAAACTTTTACGTCGCCCCAAAGAAAAAATAATTGTATGCATAAATGAATATAGAGAAAGGCGATATTTTTTTAACCAAAGAAAGCTGCTTTTAAACTTAAGATTCTTTTCAATTTTTGTTTTTACATTTTTATCTCGTTTTTTTTTTCAACTGTAAGTCTTTGTGTCGCTCATCTTTTTATCTTTAGTACAGATTCATTTTTTTTTTTTTTTTCATATTTCCTCCCTGCATTGTCTCTTCATCACCGTCTTCGTTCCTCTTTCTTCTCTCTCCACTGTCTCACCCTCCAACCTTCTCGACGATCGTAATTAATTTTGCTCTCTCTCTCTCTCTCTCTCTCTCTCTCTCTCTCTCTCTCTCTCTCTCTCTCTCTCTCTCTCTCTCTCTCTCTCTCTCTCTCTCTCTCATCTTTGCAGTTTTTAGTATTATTATTAGATGTTCTATAGCCTTCTTCCTTTCAGTCTTTCATCCGCCATCCTTATAAATTTTTGTCTAATTCATCTTGTTTTTCCGTCGTTTTTCCTGATTGTACCTCCGCCTCCGCCTCCGCCTCCGCCTCCGCCTCCTCCTCCTCCTCCTCCTCCTCCTCCTCCTCCTCCTCCTCCTCCTCCTCTTCCTCTTCCTCTTCCTCTTCCTCTTCTCCTCCTCCTCCTCCTCCTCCTCCTCCTCCTCCTCCTCCTCCTCCTCCTCCTCCTCCTCCTCCTCCTCCTCCTCCTCCTCCTCCTCCTCCTCCTTCTTTTCTAGGAAAAGCCTTTTCTTATGGTATTATTATCTCTTCAAGACAAATAGGTTTTTTTTTTTTGGGAGGGGTAAAATTTTGTGATCATTGTATTGGAAAGGTTGTGTGCACATGTTCTGAGATTGATAATGAGTGTAAAAAGTAGAATAAGTTGTTTTGATGAATTTCTTAATTATACGATTTTGTTATGGACACACACACACACACACACACACACACACACACACACACACACACACACACACACACACACACACACACACACACACACACACACACACACACCGCCGGTAAGCGGCGAAGCAAATGGGCAAGCCTCTTAATGTGTGGCCCCTGTTCACCTAGCAGTAAATAGGTACGGGATGTAACTCGAGGGGTTGTAGCCTCGCTTTCCCGGGTGTGTTGTGTGTTGATGTGGTCTCAGTCCTACCCGAAGATCGGTCTATGGGATCTGAGCTCGCTCCGTAATGGGGAAGACTGGCTGGGTGACCAGCAAACGACCGAGGTGAATTACACACACACACACACACACACACACACACACACACACACACACACACACACACACACACACACACACACACACACACACACACATACACACACACGTGGGCGCAAAAATAAAAAGCACAAAAGAAGCTCATCGCTAAATCTCGCGGAACAAAGAATTCAGATGTAGATTTCGTATACACACATTTTATTCATTTTACTGTTTGTTTGTTTTTGTTTTTTTTTTTTATTTCAGTGAGATGTCGGTTTTCTATTGTTCTGCCATGGATTTGTGAGCCGCGACGAGGGTGTTGTCTGGACGTCATACCCTTTACTCCTATTTTTCTGTGGAATTAACGCGAGCAGAAGCAGAGGGAGCAGCAGGACGAACTGAAGGAAAAAGAAAAAGACGACGGGAACGGGAAGTGCGCTGCTAAAGTAATTAACGAAGCCGTATGAAGTAAGGGTCCATCAGGGCTTATTATCACCAGCCGGGCAGCCTCCGCCACCCTCGCTCCAGCGGACGCAACAGAGAGAAGCCCAGCGGTGGAGGCAGCGGTGCAGAATGCTAGACAAAACACCTTTTATCACTTTATGCTTTTTCGTGCTTCCAGCGGTAGGTCGGCACTGGGTCTGGCAGGTGTGAGGGCACAGGTGTGAGGGCGCTGGGTGTGTTGACCGCGAGGCACAGATAGAGGCGGCAGGGTGTGTGAGGCCTGAACAGGGAGGGTTGTTGTTGACTCTGATGGTGGTGGTGGTTGTGGTGGTGGTATTTTTTTGTTGTAGCTGCTGTTGATGATGCAGTGTGTGGGTGTGTAGGTCGGTGAGTAGGTGACTGGTTGGATGATCGAAGAATGGATGTCTGCAGCGTACCGTCTTGATCTTGATATAACAAGTGGAAAACATTCAAGAATGAAAAGTATATATTCTTTCTTAAGTCATCTAAGAAAGACGACGAGGCGCGTGCCCTAGTGCAGGTCTGCGAGGGTAAGATTCACTGATGCTGAGCTGTGTTTACCACGCTGGGCGTACTTTAAATCTTGGCATTGAGTTTGACCCGAAGTGGTTGCTTCTTGGATCCCCTTTTATTCGCAAGGTTACTGTTACTTTTACTGCGTTATCGTTGTGCCATTTCCATCAAGTTATGGAACCTTACTGTACTTAAGTGTTTATGTATTTCTTGTCGTGTGTTAAAAGAGAAACGCGATGCAGGAGTGCCATTCTCTCTTCAGTCTTGCCTTATCTTCCTCAACACTCAGGCAATGAAAAGTCAGTATCGCTGTCGTGATGTCAATAAGAAAGTAATGAAGAGTATTACGGACGATAAAGGAGAGGGTAAGGCGCCTCGACCACAGCCAGACGACTGAGGAAACGTGTCTGCGTTGTGGGTTGGTATTTATGGTGGAGCTGCCGCCTTGAGAAGGACCAAGTTAGGACACCATACAATAAGATACACTAAGAGTTGCGAGGTGAGTCATACGTAGGCTCACACTTATCCTCACACACACACACACACACACACACACACACACACACACACACACACACACACACACACACACACACACACACACACACACACACACACACACACACACACACACACATGTAGAGAGAGAGAGGGTTGTAGATGTAGTACATACATATTACAGTCCCTCAGCCTATCAGGCTTTCCCCGCCTCACTGAACACAGCGTTGGGCGCCTCTGTGCTGTTCGGTGCAAAATGGTCCGGCTGGCTCGAATTGGGTGGTGGCGGTGGATACAGGCCGTAAACACTGGCGGGGACGGACCGACTAAGTCTCCACAGACAAAAGAGGTCAACGATCTCTCGGAAAAGTTGCAGTAGAAAAAAATTGTGCTACTCCTTATGTGTTGTCGTTCATTGCTTCTACCTCTAATCACTATTATCACTCACTCTTATTCACGTCACGTCCTCCGCTTACCACTATGATGCCTTGCAGTTTGATGTCTCATCTTCCCTTCCATATCATCCCCGCGTCAGTCTTTCCTTCCACTCAGCCTGCCGTGCACCACCACCTTCTACTTTCTCATCGCTTTCATTCCCCTCTCTACCAGTTTCCCCTCTGTGTGACGGGCGGGGAGCTGGCAGCAACACCGATACTAAGGCTCGGGGTGGCAGTTGCAATTATCTGTGTCCGGTGAAGTCTCTGCAAAACACAGATACAACCCTAACACGTGATTCCCCGACGGTGTGCCACAAACCCGATGAGGCAGAAGCATCCAGCGGCCAGACGGCGGTAATGTTACGCAGTGTGGAGCCTCGTACCGTATCCAGCCGCTGCTTGTGCCCGTCACTCTACCCGTTTCTCCATCAATACTTCGATGGTGTTTGCTTGGTACTGGACATGGACGAGCAAGTGAGGTTCTTAGCAGGTAATTTAAAAAGATGGATTTAGTTTTAGAAGTGTTCATAGGTGACTTAATTTTACTACAACCCACAGGAAATGGGGGTGAAATTGGAGATGGGATCCTGTTTTTAACTTTTTCAGTACTGAGACGCATATTTGCCATGATTTTTTTTATATGATTAGACGATTATATTTGCATTAGGAAGGATCTATGGTGGTCAAAAAAATAATGGCCAGAGTCTTCAATATTAGAATCTCAACCTAAGTTTCTGAAGCTGTAGAAAATCACCAAGAATCACCACAATGAATATGAAAACGCGGCTTGGTACTGACGGGGTGATCATGATAGGAAAAGAGAACATCCACTTCTTACTCCCTTAACTATCTAATCAACGTGCACACTTAAAGACTGAAGAGCATACATTCAATAGACGTCTGGGATCTCCTCACCGCCTTCCCCACCCTCTCACCTCCCAGCTGCCATCCTTCACCCTTCCATAGCTTTTTACGCTGCATCCTTCCTAACCTGTGTCCATAATCTCTCTCTCTCTCTCTCTCTCTCTCTCTCTCTCTCTCTCTCTCTCTCTCTCTCTCTCTCTCTCTCTCTCTCTCTCTCTCTCTCTCTCTCTCTCTCTCTCTCTCTCACACACACACACACACACACACACACACACACACACACACACACACACACACACACACACACACACACACACACACTGCCTCACTCATATGGTGTTTAGTCCACATGTAGTCGGCGTCTAATTGCATTTTCATGGCATCAATTTTCATTCTGTGCCGTCAGCCCTGCCCCACCCCCGTCAAATTTCACGTCCACTGGCCGCGACAAAAACGGCGAATCGGAACTTTCCCCTTCCCACCGCCCCCTTCCCTTTCGTCAGGCCTTGTTTGTAGCGGCGGCCCTATAATACTACTCTGCTACCTTGCCACCGCCCTAACGAATAGTGAGTTAGTATTTAGCGATAAACTCAATTATTTCTCCCCGAATGTCTATTGACGGACTAATCAAACCCGCTAATCAGTTGCGTGTATTAGGTCATTGATTTTGAAAGACGATTTGATTATTTACATCAGAAGCGTCGCGTCGCCACCACTGTTGCTGCCGCCGCCGCCCTGTTGTTTTCCCAAAGCTGCAGGCTGCCTTGTCTCCTTGCTGTCCGTGTTGGTGAAGCTGCGTGTGTGGCGGGAAATGGTTGATATCTCTCTCTCTCTCTCTCTCTCTCTCTCTCTCTCTCTCTCTCTCTCTCTCTCTCTCTCTCTCTCTCTCTCTCTCTCTCTCTCTCTCTCTCTCTCTCTCTCTCTCTCTCTCTCTCTCTCTCTCTCTCTCTCTCTCTCTCTCTCTCTCTCTCTCTCTCTCTCTCTCTCTCTCTCTCTCTCTCTCTCTCTCTCTCTCTCTCTCTCTCTCTCTCCAGTAGCGCCCACATAGAATAGTAACATTACGGGTGTGCAGGACTCGTGGTTGAAGTAGCTGTAATCTGTCATGAATCATCCATTATTTTTCCCTCGGGTTAGAAAAGAAATGGGTTAAGCACATATTTATTTTTTTTTTTTTCCTCTTGTAATTATACAAAGTGACGAGGCTCATTACGGTGCGTCGCGGTAGTTGACACTGGCTGGTGCAGACACACGACGCGGGCCTGACCACTTTAAAAAAAACGAGCAATTATCTCCAGATTCCGGCCGTCCAGCGCGTCTTAGCCCTCGAGTTATGGCACGGAATAACAAGGGCATGACGTACCTTTCTAAGTCACAAAACAAAGGATTAGCGCTCCCTCCTCCTGCTCCCTCTCACTCCTCTCGCTTTCTGTTTAAATAAAGATAAGCATCTTGTCTCCTATACCGCCTCCTCTTAGCGTTCTTGTGACTTCTCAGGCTAACCTCATCTCTTCTGTTGCCTCTACCGTATTGCCTTCTGTACACCAGTGCACTCTAGAATTACTTGGCTTCAGTCCGCTGCTTTCCCCGTGGTGCTGTTCTTGGTGCTTGGTTATCGTGGAATACTATATAAAGGATGTTCCGGCCGCTGAAATGTTGTGTACCTTCTGTGTCGCGTTTCCATTGTCTCGTTCACTAAATATCATGTTCCTATGGTGTGTGGTGCTCGTAGGGGTGTGTTGCAGGATGTTGGGGTTCAGAAATGTCGTGTACGAAGAGTGTTTCTTTTTTTTTATTGTGTTACTATTGGTTCCTGAGGTCTTTAGTTTCTAAGCTGCGTATGTGCTGAGTTTTCTATGTGTTTTAGGTATTATGTTGTTACGTTCCTATCAGGCGTTGAGATGGGAGACTCAGAATCTTCTATATGTATTTCCGTGTCTCTGAGGTGGTGTGGCGTATCTCTGAGGTGCTGCGCCGCCTCCTCTTAGCTGCACCAGGGCTACTCGTGTGCTCGCTCCTCGATGCCTCGCCGCTAACTTAGTAAAATTAACTTCTGCCACATTTTCCCTAATTGGTCCCGTCAGCTTGGGAACTCTGCCTTCTTCCTCCCTGCAGTGTCTGTCCGTCTGTCTGTCTGTCCGTTATTTTTTTTCTTCGTCTCTGTCTGTCTCTGTCTGTCTCTCTCCATTGGTCGTATATACCTCGATTTATGTTCATTCTCTCGCTCGTGCGTGTCGTGTGCGCGTGCGCGCGCGCATGAGTGTGTGGATCTGTCTATTGTCTGCCTGTATCTCTCTCTCTCTCTCTCTCTCTCTCTCTCTCTCTCTCTCTCTCTCTCTCTCTCTCTCTCTCTCTCTCTCTCTCTCTCTCTCTCTCTCTCTCTCTCTCTCTCTCTCTCTCTCTCTCTCTCTCTCTCTCTCTCTCTCTCTCTCTCTCTCTCTCTCTCTCTCTCTCTCTCTCTCTCTCTCTCTCTCTCTCTCTCTCTCTCTCTCTCTCTCTCTCTCTCTCTCTCTCTCTCTCTCTCTCTCTCTCTCTCTCTCTCTCTGATGTATAGGATAAGGCTCCTCTGCACACCATAACTTTGCTTCCATTAAAAAGTTTACCCGGTTAGCCCTCTTAGTGTAGAGTCGCCGTTATTTATCTATGAAGACAGTGTGCCCTCGCCTTGAAATGGTCATATTATTGTTGACATCACGAGCAGCTGGTATCAATAATTCAGAGTTTGATGTTGTAGGTAACTGGTGCTGCTCGTGGTGGTGTTCTTGTTGATGTTGTGCTGGTTAATGTATTTTCCCAAGTATTATAGCATGACGGAGAGAGAGAGAGAGAGAGAGAGAGAGAGAGAGAGAGAGAGAGAGAGAGAATCCACTTACCCTTTAAGTTTCATGAATTAAAAATAATGGAAAAAAAAAGACTCAATTAATAATAACTTGCCTTCCATCAAGACAAATGCATTCAACATTTAATAAAACAAATACATTCAACATTTAGTTTTGGAGGCAGCACTTGGCGTTATAAAACACTGCCACGGCGCCAACAGGAAGTGCAGTAAGCGATTCAAAAAGCAATGAAGCCAACACTGCCACAGAGTGACAAATACAGAATGTAAGAGAAGAACGGCTTTTTTTACCCGCTTGGCCATAGTTCTGTTTTACACACATGAACTCCCTTATGGCACGGAGCTTAACTCAAACTTGTACGTACGATCGCTCATTGAATTTGTCTAGAGATGATACCTTGACATTTGTGTTGAATTTAACTTCCTTGGTGGTAAATGTGTTATTAATAATTGACATTTCTTTCCCTTAAAGAGATAGTAACAGACGCATTCTCTCTCTCTCTCTCTCTCTCTCGAGAGAGAGAGAGAGAGAGAGAGAGAGAGAGAGAGAGAGAGAGAGAGAGAGAGAGAGAGAGAGAGAGAGAGAGAGAGAGAGATTTGATGAAGAGGAATCGTTCTAATGAAGTTTCCCAAAACAGATATTGTAAAAGAATCAGTATTGATCATATTTCTTTAGCAGCTCTCTTTAAAAGATAGGAAGCAGGAAAAACCAACAGAGTTTACCAATGAAGGAATTACAAGAGTAAGATACTTGTGAAATTCGTAAATGGTAAGACGGACCGAGTAAAGACTGAGGCCAAGTGTTGTGATTCATGGCCGAATGTAAAGTAGACGGCATGCAGCATTTTTGGAAGTGAAGAAAATCAGTGACAGTCAGTAAGTCAATAAAAGAGAAAATTTTCATTTAAAGAAAAGCTTTTGCTGCAGCCTGGAAAGTAAAACATCGTGTGTTAGGACTTGTCACATACAAGTAGATAATGCCGCTTGTAATCAGCGTTGTGGGAAAGAACATGGAAAGACGAGTTACTCTCATCCTCAAGGACAGTTGTCTGTATGAGTGTTTTGTATACCTGGAGGTGTAGAAACTCTGTCTTTATCCAATTATTATCAAAATTTCTGAAGTTTCTCTTAATTCCATCTAAAGGATCAATTCACAAATAATATTGAAATTGGAAACTGAGAATCATCTACAAAGGAGTAGATTGGGTACATGACTGGACAAGGTTACTTGTGAATGGCCATAAAAGCACCTAACTGACCTAAACAACTATAGAACGGTCTGAAAGAATTATAAGATATAGACACATATTATATACCTATACATATATATATATATATATATATATATATATATATATATATATATATATATATATATATATATATATATATATATATATATATATATATATAATACTGATTGATATTCGTTTTAAGTTTTAAGAGTTATTCGCCGTTTTTTTAGAAGATTTTTTTACAGCAAATGTTTGGTCAAAAGCCATAAAGAGAGATAATTCCTTAAAGAACAGATTTTGCGGAATCCATGCAGTTGCAAAAAACGAAGATTGTAAAAAGGCGATATTAATAAACCTTAATGTGCTAACGTTTGATACGAGAATGGTCTCCTTTCATGTCACTTTACTTCAGCAGTGACTATCACATTTCCCTGACGCGCACTTACCCTCGCCCGTGGCAGCCTTCCTGTAATTACTCCTACACTGATTGAGAAACCTGATGGACGTATTTCTATGATCTCCCTCGCGGGGACTTGTCTTCTCAGGGCGACTCATTTCTTGTGTCTTATTTCCAGACTTTTATTTCACCCTCTAACCAAGACGTCTTTGTTCGCGGTGGTGCTCAGAACAGGCGTGCTGCTCTTGGGATCATTGCACCACTCACTGCCGCGTTGGCTCATCAATAATCGTGTAACCTGAACGCTCACCTCGATTGTGTCATTTACAAATAACTTTTCCGTGAGACGATAACATGAGATTTGTTACCTGACTCTTGAAATTATTGACACAACGATTTAAATATCCATTCATAAAATTTGTATTAAATATTCTTTTTATTTTAAACTTTATTTGTATTTTCTTGCTTGAAGACGAGCGTTGTAGAATTGAAGTTGAAATTTGCGAGAATATGTATGTTTGTGTATGTGTGTGTGTTTCACTGTTTGATCTGCTGCAGTCTCTGACGAGACAGCCAGACGTTACCCTATGGAACGAGCTCAGAGCTCATTATTTCCGATCTTCGGATAGGCCTGAGACCAGGCACACACCACACACCGGGACAACAAGGTCACAACTCCTCGATTTACATCCCGTACCTACTCACTGCTAGGTGAACAGGGGCTACACGTGAAAGGAGACACACCCAAACATCTCCACCCGGCCGGGGAATCGAACCCCGGTCCTCTGACTTGTGAAGCCAGCGCTCTAACTACTGAGCTACCGGGTGTGTGTGTGTGTGTGTGTATATATATATATATATATATATATATATATATATATATATATATATATATATATATATATATATATATATATATATATATATATATATATATATATATATATATATATATATTGCGAGAAGGCCATTCAGTATACATGTTGTTTTGAAGTGTACAGCGGTGACGGAGTTGTTTAGCTTGTACTTTGTTTTCTGTAGCAGTCTTGTGATGTTTGGCTGGTTGGTGTTAAGTCTTTCGAGATATTCCATTCTTTATTTCTTCTTTCTTTAGACGTCTTTCGGTTTTCCTAGACCATCATCAGGAGAAGTGAAGATCCTTGTGTGGTGCTGGAGTTCTTCATATGCAGTTGCAGACGCGAAAGCAACAGGGCCGCACCCTCGAGTGGGTGGATATATATATATATATATATATATATATATATATATATATATATATATATATATATATATATATATATATATATATATATATATATATATATATATATATATATATATATATATATATATATATATATATATATATATATATATATATATATATATATATATATATATATATATATATATATATATATATATATATATATATATATATATATATATATATATATATATATATATATATATATATATATATATATATATATATATATATATATATATATATATATATATATATATATATATATATATATATATATATATATATATATATATATATATATATATATATATATATATATATATATATATATATATATATATATATATATATATATATATATATATATATATATATATATATATATATATATATATATACACCTTTCTCCTGCGGTGTGATTCCCTGCTTTTCCTCCTCGCCTCTGCCTCATTTCTTCCATCCAAGCTCTGATCTTTTTACTTCCTCTGATATTTGTATTTTACCTTTACCAAGTTGTCAAGCCTTATATTTCTTACCACGCTGACACTTTTTCCCTCTGTTATTTTCACAAGATTATTTTTTTCGCATATCTCTCTCTCTCTCTCTCTCTCTCTCTCTCTCTCTCTCTCTCTCTCTCTCTCTCTCTCTCTCTCTCTCTCTCTCTCTCTCTCTGTTGACTTCCCGTTTTCTTTTGGCACCGTTTCCTGTAATATCTAGTTGCTAGTATTACAGAATGGAAGCCTACATTTTTTTTAAGGTATACTCATGTAGATTTTTAAGCAGATTAAGCTAAAGCAATTCAGTGTTTCGTAGTTTTTAATAGTAATTCTGAATATTATACTCGTAATGACACTAAGCCTTCATTTCAGGTGTCCTTTTTCTTTTATGGCATACTTATGTAAATTCTCCTGCAGGCTAAACTAAAGCAATTCAGTATTTCGCTGAGTAATTCTGAATAGTATACTTGTAATGACACTGATAACACAATATCGGAGTTCAGAATGAGAATGACATTGACAAGATAATGATGGCGACTTTCAGAATCAGAATGACGCTGAGAGGAGAATGGCAAGCGTCAGAATTGTGATAACAAGAGAACCCAACACTTTATGATGAAAGTGACACTAGCAAGAATAACAGTAACGTTGGCGGGACGTAGGCGTGCATTATACATACTGGGAAGCAGCGCCCTCCCGCCACAAACAGGCTTATAATTCACAACCGTTATAAAACTAAATATTGTTATCAAAAAGAGACACTGGAAGTTTTAACCAGATTGTAAATATATATATATATATATATATATATATATATATATATATATATATATATATATATATATATATATATATATATATATAAAGCGTTTCCCACAAGAAAGAAGCGCGATTAAAATTAAATGCCTGTATTCGTTTTACCCATCGGCGACAAGAAGACTTTGAGAAGGTTGCATCCGTGACCTTTTCACATGTTCATGAAGCACATCGCGCACATAGTGGTTAGGAGTGAAAGCATCGTGAGAACACTCTCTATCATGTCATATTCTCTGTTCCGCCTTCCATTAAAATTTTCATTTCATTTTTTTTTTAATAGCTCTACATGATTTTACTGAATAGGAACAGAATATAACATTTAATTTATCTTCTTTTTTTTAGGATTGTCTTTCACAATTACGGTATAAATTTGCAGCATTCCATTCTATCAAGCGTGACGGCAAGCCACTGCGGTCAAAGCGATAATTCACAACGTAAGATTTTTCAACCAATCCATGACTTATGTGAAGGTAATCCACCCATTCCTGGTCACATTGCATGACCTTTACGCCTCCCCCAGCGACGGCGTTAGCTCACTTTTTATTTCTTTTCACTCTATATTTACCATTTTTTAAGTGTTTCAGGTTAGCCTCAGTTATCTATAACTTAAATGTATTGGTATCATGTAAACCTCTTTTTGTGTGTGTTAATTTCGTCACTTACCTTATATTGTTACTTAGGTACTGTTCACATTTAAGCCTCGTGATCCTGACAGATTCATGCGACAACGGTAAGCAGCTGTCAAGATGTAAAAGTTGTAATGGAAACTCCACATAAAAATTAAATATATATATATATATATATATATATATATATATATATATATATATATATATATATATATATATATATATATATATATATATATATATATATATATATATATATATATATATATATATATATATATATATATATATATATATATATATATATATATATATATATATATATATATATATATATATATATATATATATATATATATATATATATATATATATATATATATATATATATATAATAGAAATAAATTTCATTATAACGCACCTTATGTTAACAAAAATTAAATAGATTGAAATTATGTCAACCCAGCTGCAATATAAGGCAGCGTCACCTTTGTGGCATCAGCGTTCACCACAATTCCTGTGTCTCCAGGCCAGTCATTTGGAAGCACAAAGCAAATGGCATTGCATGCAACAAACGCTGAACACTGGTGAATACCACTGACAGGAATGAATGATTATTGCGTGTTGTATGATGGCGAATACCTATTACTTTATTCAATAGTCATTTACTAAAACATGTAATAATGATTCACTATTCCTTGTATTTTATTGCTTTTATTGTGCGTTCTTGTACACATATTGCTTATTTACATCAAGTAACGCATGGCTGTGTCCATAACAGCACTGCAAGGCAGCCTCCCTGGGTTATCATTCTCTATAAAAGCAATGTTTTTTGCTAATGCTACGCGCTGCCATAATTATTCAGTACAGTTCGAAATAGGCTTTACGTTAGAAAGAGAACAACCAGTACTCACAGTTACAGCTTTATTTTAAAGACAGGATGTGACAACGTTAATTATGAAAGAAGAAATGACCTGTAGAAGGAGGCGAAGACGAAGACACGCAGCGAAGACACGAATCTGTTCGCTTTTCCCGTCGGTCTTGTTGAGCAGTTCGCTCCTGAGTCTCCGCAGTTGCGAGGTGCGTCAGCTGATCCACGGAGGGCGGCACGGCGGCAGCAGATAGGAGGAACCGCGAGACTATTAGGACAGATCGCGGGGCTCACCTCATATTGCCCGGTGTAAATTTTCCGCGGCGCCTCACCTGCCCGCCTGATCCGCCTCAGCTGACTCTATTTGTTTCCTGAATCATGACTTAATCCCCGCCGGGTAATACAGGGCACCACGCGGGGAGGAGGGAGGAGGGGCACGCCAGGAGAGGAGAAATTTAAGGAACTTTAGAGAGATGAAGAAACATCACCTGGATTAAGAGATATAAGGAAAGAGGGTCGTCAGAGTCTGGGAGAAAAGAGTGTTCTCGCCGGGTGAGCTGCGGGGCCCAGGAGGCGTCCTGCTGAAGCTCAAACCCCACAATCAGTCACGCTTTCAGATTTTTAGAAAAGTTTTCGTAGTTACAGTAGTGCGGGGACGGAGGAGTTCCACCTGATGGGGCGATGGAGTTCACTGGAATTCAGCGGGTTTTGCTCCCAACCCATGAAGTGATTGCTGCAAGTGTTTCCTGCCACAAGAACACCTCACAACAAAGTACCATTCCAGCATGTAATAAAGTGTGCCACTGCGGTGTGGACCGCTGCCTCACCACCCAGCCCTCACACGCCCCCGCGGCCGCCAGGACTTCTCCCCGTCATGCTGTGGTGTCGTTACTGTGGATTTTGTCGTGTAACATTGAGGGTACATCATGAAGCGAGAGAGAGAGAGAGAGAGAGAGAGAGAGAGAGAGAGAATCATGGTATATTTTCGAAACCCTAACTTAAATACCATTACAAAAATTACGTCCATCACCAAGTTAACTATCCGTCCTTGCACTCCTGACGCCGCTCTGTCGAATTTTACGTGATTAAGAAAAAAAAGTGAGAAGTATTGACTGGAAGGTTATGTATGTTACGTCAGCAGTTATAGTTGAGTGTGTGAATGATCTCTCTGATGAATGATGGATTAATGCCGATATCAATGAACACAGAGAAATGACTTAGCAGGCCCAGCTAATGTGACGCAACTCGCTTTGCTGAATACTCTCAAAGAAGCATAGTAATGGTTAGCGGCGTAATCATGTAACCTCTTGTATACCTTGTCTTGTCTTTCCTTCCACGTATGAATATATCTAAAAGAAAAAATCATCCTTTTCTCTCTCCATCTAACGTTCTCTCTGTTTCCTCGTCAATCCTTCCTTCCTTTTTTCTTTTTCTTTGTTCATTTCCATTTTTTCCATGCATATCTTTATACCATTCTTCATTTTCCTGTTTGCTCTCTCTCTCTCTCTCTCTCTCTCTCTCTCTCTCTCTCTCTCTCTCTCTCTCTCTCTCTCTCTCTCTCTCTCTCTCTCTCTCTCTCTCTCTCTCTCTCTCTCTCTCTCTCTCTCTCTCTCTCTCTCTCTCTCTCTCTCTCTCTCTCTCTCTCTCCCTCTCTCTCTTTCTCTCTCTCTTCTTTCCGGCTCACGGGATCGTTCCCTTGGTAAACATCAAAACGGAAACACTACTGCCTGCAATCCGCCCCAGAAATATAACACACAAGGCTTGCATTACACGGAAAGGTTGCATTAATTGTCCAGCTCCTCTCCTGTTGCTGTCGGGGGTATGTACGTGACCTTGTCCAGCTGAGGCGTTGTTATTGCTGCTGTTTCTGCTGCTGCTGTTGTGGCCAGGGTCTGTACCGCACTTTGTCTGCCTTAGGTATACACACACACACACACACACACACACACACACACACACACACACACACACACACACACACACACACACACACACACACACACACACACACACACACACACACACACCTTGGAACATCTCTAGATAACTCGTAAGGTCGTTTTTCCTCATTTCACCCGCTGGAGATAGAAAAAAAAAAAAAGGAGGGAAAGAAAAAAGAAAATCATGTTGGTGTGAATAAGTACCCTGAGCCTGATAAAGACTCCATTACGGTGAGGCAGCATCCATCACCTGCCTTATCAGTACCGTACCTGACCCGCAGCCAGACCCACCCTCCCGCTAAATAAACCGTGGGTGGACAGAGGGCATTATCATCACACCACGCCGCCGCCCGCACGTTTCCCCCACACCACGCCCTGCTGCCCCTTGCTTTGTTCCTCCCACACATCATTCCTTGCCCCGCTCGGTCCCCCATGCCACAAGTAAATTCAAATGAACGACACGTTTGCTCCGCCTTCACGCCAACTACGATCTTATGAAGCTTTTTAATTGGAGCATTTGAGAACTCAGGCTGGGTTCTTTTAGTGTCTGGTGTAGGAGCCTCGTTGAGTAGACTCCTGAATGAGAACCTCGATTTTCCCTTCGTAGGCCCATTGAAATATCTGCTCAATAAATAACCTGTTTTATCGGTGAAAAATATATATATATAAGGAAACGTCTAAGTATTTTACAGACGCAAGTGAAACCGCTGTCTGTTGTGTTACGCGTCTTTCTCCAGGACAGAATTGGAACACTGATATAAATCCCACGTCATGTAAGGTTTAGTGGCTCACCGACTCGTGGCAGCCATGCAATCATTGCTGGTGTGTTAGGTTTGTTGTTCAGGTGCGTGCTTACTGCTGGTGATTGACAAGCTGAGAGGCCTTGAGCGTGCGTGCGTAAAACTGCCTTAACCTGGTCCCGGTCTTGAGGTAGCAGGCCGGCAACATTACTCTCATATTATCAGGCTTCAATCACACCGACCCTTCTAAACATCCGCTGTTTTTCCTCCTCTCCCGCGCCCCATCGCTCGGCCTCCCTCACTCCACCCTCAGGGGAATCTTCGCCCCTTCTGCCTCTGTCATTCATTCTGCACTCCATTTTTCCTCGTCAGAGTCTATCACCCCCATTTCTCACTCCTTGACTTGCCTCATCCATTCATTTCATCGAGGCTTCTTTACTCATTCATGGGAGGAGGGAGGGAAAGTTACTCTGCCTCGCCTCTTCCCTCACTATCTACTGCTCCTCATGAATGTTTTACCGATTCCTGTACCTTACGCTGTTTATCATTAATATCACTTTTTTTTTTTTTTTACCTCTTCTCTTCTGTTGTTTTCTGACGGTACTTACTCAATCAGCAATATCATCCTCCAGTGCACTGCCCTCTTCAGACTGAGGAGAAAAGAGAAAAATAGCTGTCGTTACGCAAGAAACATATATGAAACCGATTTTCTTTTTTACTTCCAATGAAATCTTTCTTGTTATCTTTGAACTTCGACTTGCCTTCACGTTACTGTTAGAGGAATGGAAAGGGGAAGTGTTGACTGAAGTGTTGAACATTATTTAGAAAGATGCAAACAAATTGTGTATTTACTTATACTGTACCACAATTACATAAGCTGAACGTAAGTACCATTGACGTCAGTGAATGTGGTGGACAATGAGAACAGTGGCAGTACGCCTCGCCTCTGTCCTGCCGGGACTCTGTGCCCACCCTGAAGAGACACCTTTTACCTAATTAGCGGCGCCGCTAACTTCGTCACACTCCACTAGTGCTGCCACGTCCTGCATTGGCGGCCACTCCTAGGGGAAGGAGTCCCGAGGCAGCGTGAAGACGATGGAAGAGATGGGAATCCCGTAGAACCTTTGTTCACACAACCTTATGCTGCTCGCTCCCCCAGCTTTCAGGGGTTACACCACGATGAGGCCTCGAGCCTAGACACCCACACCCCCTGCCACCCATCCATCTACCATTCCATCCTTGCCCCCACTCACAGTGTAATTAGTTTAATGAAACACATGCTCCTTTGCATCCCTGAGAGAAGGGAATGCAATGATGACACTCGTGGGGAAACACTTGAATTCTTGGCCATGAGTGTCCGCAGGAAGAGATTCTCTTCCAGCAAACAGAATCTACTCAGCGTTTGCAGACAAAGTGTGTTTGCCTCAGGTCGCCTCGTGATGTAGCTATTCTGTTTGTTGATGAAGATATCAGACGCACCACTCCGCTGTGTTTGTTTAGTGTAGAAAATGAAATATCTAAGATTTATATCTAGAGTTGATCATGTAATCGATGTCTCGATGTCACAAAATTTGATAGTAAGGTAAATATCTTCCGTACTTTTATCAATATTTGACTTGGCGAACGGCTTTTGCTGTCTTGCATTCTGTCTCTCTTTTTACAATACTAAAAGAAATTGGTGATAGTTTTTTTTTTTTTTTTTTTTTTTTTTTTTTTTTTTTTTTTTTTTTGCCACTTAAGCATTTCTTTCGCCTTAAAGCAAAAGACAAAATTAAGTGAAGGGCAGCAGCACCTCTGTTTTTTCTCCCCGGAGACTGTGGGATGCGGTCAGTCACCACCAGTGTGTATGTACTGGATACGAATGATAGTTCACTGTATTACTGTAAACAGAGTTTGTCTTTCAGCGAAAGCTTATCCACACTGAGATTTTACGGCAATTTCGCTAATTAATGTTTCCTTAAAGCGTTTGGTGCAAATATTTGATGGAGGCTAATCTAAGGACTCAGCAATCTCGACTAAGATTTGTAAAATTTCGTAGATGTCAAAGATACATTGAATAAGAAAGTCATTCCTGTGAAAAAGTGGGCAAGCGTCATGCAGCGACATACCTCGAGGGCCGCCGGCGGTACTCCCGAGCAGAATAGGAATCTTGTAGTAATTTCAGTGACGGAGGAGTGGAGTACAGCTATTTCAGTGGCAGACTGCTTACGCCGCATCTCCCATACCACCTTTCTCGTGGTCCTTGGGTGTGGCTTAGTCTCGGGCGAAGTTCATACTAAGGACAAGCCGCCCACGCCCTCCCTGACGTCTACCCCGCCGCCACTCACTGGGCGATACTTCACTAAAGAGGAACTATAAATTTTACTTACAATGTCTCTAAATATTAAAGCCAAAAATTTCTGGCGGACAGAGTTGAGAGAGGTTATAGATATGAAGCAATACATCACCCTCTCGGCACACTCCATCTCAAAACGCCGACACAGCCTCTCCAGGAAAAATGATGTAATTGGGTGTCGTTTAGATAGCGTCGGGCGAGCCAGTTTGTCTGATAGGGCGGCCCCTCCCATTCTGCGGTAGCCTGTGCTCTGATTCCCGACACAAGAGCGGGAAGTGATGAGGGCGTGAGGAGAAGGTTTACTGGGAGAAAGGACGAAGCTACTGTGTATAAGTATATGTGTGGCGGATCTCTCTCTCTCTCTCTCTCTCTCTCTCTCTCTCTCTCTCTCTCTCTCTCTCTCTCTCTCTCTCTCTCTCTCTCTCTCTCTCTCTCTCTCTCTCTCTCTCTCTCTCTCTCTCTCTCTCTCTCTCTCTCTCTCTCTCTCTCTCTCTTTTTTTTTTTATTTAAACATAATTTATACACAAGAACATGTACCCAAAGGCGCACTGTCGTGTGCTACCTATTCTAAGGGTACTACAATCTATTTCTCTACAATATTTACAAGACTTAAAAATAGATAATATACAAGATGGTCAGCATGTAAATGGAGCACTGTTCTTTTCACTTCACTAGCACTATTCACGCACTGCACTACACTGAGTGTCACGTCACAAAGAGTGTCAGAGGAGTTGGCAGTGTCTGTCTCCACTTATGTGCCATCAGTTTGACACTGTGTGTGTTCATCTCCTGGACGTGAGGCACCGCGGCCGTGAACAAGTTCCACATCCTGGAGACGCGTCCTGCGAAGGTGCGTTGATGCTGACACCCGTGGGATCGCGGCACCTCTACGGCGTCACCACCATTGAGCACCGTTCTCGTGCTCCGTGCGGTGACTCTCAGAGGATGACGCAGCCCTGCCAGATGTGGCACTCTTTGCACCTGTGCCTTATGGAACACTACGATTGCCGCCACATCTCTGCGGTGTTCCAGTGAATCTCTCTCTCTCTCTCTCTCTCTCTCTCTCTCTCTCTCTCTCTCTCTCTCTCTCTCTCTCTCTCTCTCTCTCTCTCTCTCTCTCTCTCTCTCTCTCTCTCTCTCTCTCTCTCTCTCTCTCTCTCTCTCTCTCTCTCTCTCTCTCTCTCTCTCTCTCTCTCTCTCTCTCTCTCTCTCTCTCTCTCTCTCTCTCTCTCTCTCTCTCTCTCTCTCTCTCTCTCTCTCTCTCTCTCTCTCTCTCTCTCTCTCTCTCTCTCTCTCTCTCTCTCTCTCTCTCTCTCTCTCTCTCTCTCTCTCTCTCTCTCTCTCTCTCTCTCTCTCTCTCTCTCTCTCTCTCTCTCTCTCTCTCTCTCTCTCTCTCTCTCTCTCTCTCTCTCTCTCTCTCTCTCTCTCTCTCTCTCTCTCTCTCTCTCTCTCTCTCTCTCTCTCTCTCTCTCTCTCTCTCTCTCTCTCTCTCTCTCTCTCTCTCTCTCTCTCTCTCTCTCTCTCTCTCTCTCTCTCTCTCTCTCTCTCTCTCTCTCTCTCTCTCTCTCTCTCTCTCTCTCTCTCTCTCTCTCTCTCTCTCTCTCTCTCTCTCTCTCTCTCTCTCTCTCTCTCTCTCTCTCTCTCTCTCTCTCTCTCTCTCTCTCTCTCTCTCTCTCTCTCTCTCTCTCTCTCTCTCTGTGTGTGTGTGTGTGTGTGTGTGTGTGTGTGTGTGTGTGTGTGTGTGCTTGTGTGCGTGTGCGCGCGGTTAATCTTTGTATTCCTCAGCAAGCGATGAATCCAGAAACAAGGAAAGATTGGCCATATTGGTGTGATTCTTTCCTCTCGGCGCGTCACGCAGTGTGTTGATGGAGACACACAGCAGGACGGTGGCGGTGGGTTTGCACGTTATGCTCCCTGGAGGTAGATGAAGTAGATGTAAGGAAACCATTCGTTCACCTCGCTTTAATGGAGAAGTAATTAAGACCGACGGTGGGAGTTATGTGCCGCCAGTCACCCGAAGTTGAGCTCCGTGGTCCCGCTGGTTCCGTCCCGGAAATGAAGTCTTCCTGGGCCTGCAGCCGCCCCGCCAAACTGACCCCAAATTTCTGATAACAGTTTGGTAAGCGTCGGTTGGGTTCCCATTACCAGCCGCCTTAATGGAGTTCTTTGGGCTTGTTATTTTACTCTCAGCTCCACGCACCGGTCGACGCTGCGGAGCGAGGCGGAAAACAGAACAAAATTAACGAAACAATTTACTTGTTCTTCCGTTTAGCTCGAATATTAATGTTCATACCGATCTTTGTTGGAATGATTAGTCAGAACATCATTAATGGGTGGGCGGGCTGGCAGAGCAAGACTAGCAATGAACTCTGCCACCCGTCACCCGCCATGAGTCCCGTGCCCCGCTGACACACCCATTGTGGGTTTGTCCGTGGCCAGACATGGACGCTGTACTCTTTTCCGACTGAGAAAGACAACTAAACATTCAATATGGTGTATGTGTGAGTGTTTATTGGTATGTGTTTGAAACGCACACCTTAAATCCTGTTTTCTTCTTCTTCTTCTTCTTCTTCTTCTTCTTCTTCTTCTTCTTCTTCTTCTTCTTCTTCTTCTTCTTCTTCTTCTTCTTCTTCTTCATCCTCTTTTTCTTTCTTTCTTTATTTATTTTATTTTATTTACAAATCCTTGATGCCTGACTGATAATACAGCTGCGATCGTCATCATCCCATGTCTCCTTTCCGATATGAAGGCAAAACAAAGCCTCACTCTACAGCATGAGCGCCCCGCCCCGCCCCTCCACGCGCCACCTCATGAGCTCCACCTCCGCACCGGTTCGGTTTTATATCTTCCTGCCTCGCCTGCCGAAAGAATGCCAGGGAAAATGTGAGGAATGCCGCCCATTTTACACCCATTCCCAGGCCGCGATGCGAAAGTCCGTGCGTGATTGTGTGGCGCAGAGGACGCAGCCCCACCCTGTAACATATCAATGATTTCCTAGCCGCCTTGAATCCTGACAACACTTCGCAACAGTAATGCATCGCCAGAAACATATGTGCCCGTCACTGGAGGAGGGAATCCCGGACAAAGAGGAAAATTGTAACACACACACACACACACACACACACACACACACACACACACACACACACAGAGAGAGAGAGAGAGAGAGAGAGAGAGAGAGAGAGAGAGAGAGAGAGAGAGAGAGAGAGAGAGAGAGAGAATGCGTGATTAAGATGCGCACATTTAGGAAAGAATAAAGAGAGAGACGTATGAGGCGCGAATTAGAGAAAGGTATTGAGGCAAAGGTGGAAAGAATGAGGAAGAGACAGTATTAGGGAAAAATGGTGCCGAGGGACAAGGAGTGCGTGGGACAAAGGGAGGCTGGACAGGAGAAGATTGGTGGACTGTTTTATGGCAAATAAAAGACGCTGTCCTGCTTATATGTGATCGAATCGATGTTTATAGGAAGAGAGAGAGAGAGAGAGAGAGAGAGAGAGAGAGAGAGAGAGAGAGAGAGAGAGAATGGTCAACTCATAGGACTCTTGTATCAAAAAGGCAAACAGCTTTACCAATTTCTACAGAATTTCATTTGTAAAAAACGTGAGTAGTCATAAAATCATTCATCGAATTATATGTACTCTCAGCACTCAACAGACTCAGCACATTTTCATTTCAACTATAGCCAAACGTTAAACAACCGTATGAAATGCAACAATGCTTCAAAAACTATGCCTTCACACTGGTTGCAGAGGTTTAGTCCGGCTTATTCTAGTGGATGCAATTTTCCATATCAGAAGAAAAGACTTGTGACAGTTGTATTAGTACTATATTTTTTGCATGTACTGTATTTCTTGGACGTTTTGCGTTGAAGCTGCTATTATCTTTTTAAGAGAAAACATACCAAGTCATCTTAGTGACATCAATCCTATATCTAGTACTGATTAGTGTGATCCAGTAAAAATATTCACACAGCGACTTGTCTGAATCTTAATTTCAAAGGTCATACCCTTGAGGGTGTAATCTCGTCCCTTCTTCTCTCCTTCCCTCCTTCCCTCCTTCCCGTGCATTTTTGCT
Organism: Portunus trituberculatus; assembly: GCF_017591435.1. Taxonomy (NCBI): domain Eukaryota; kingdom Metazoa; phylum Arthropoda; class Malacostraca; order Decapoda; family Portunidae; genus Portunus; species Portunus trituberculatus. Next base: position 1,914,798 of record NC_059296.1, read on the forward strand.
TTTTGTACATAATTCCACTCGCAGCTTCACCTAGCATAGCTTCTTCTCAACATTCCTATCTCCATTTAAATTCTAATCACCATTTACAATATCTTTTTCGAGATTTTTTTTTTTTCATACGTTGCATAAAAAGTAGGAACTATTTTTCCACAATGTTGTCCTTTCATAGATGGGCGACAGACTTGAAACTTTCACAGTGATGGACATGTCAAGACACGTTACCACCACAAAAACGAACAGCTAGGTCTGGCCTTTACCTGCTCCGTAATTACTGGGACGTTACCCTCTGTTGAGAATTAGACTGGTGTGCGGTAACAGCGGCGGACCTGAGGATATTGGTTGGTGCGTGTTGTACTTGCTTTCTGCGTTAGATCGTGTGGATACTGACGTTTGAATAGTTTGATATATCACACCTCATGGAAGCTTTTTTTCTTTTACATTGTCTGACAGTGGTTCGAGAAAAAATCATGGATGATTAGATGGAAAAATATCTTCTTTTTTTTCTAATTTGTTGGCGATCAGTTTTGTTCTTTCATTTAAGGAAGACAGATCCAGTAGTTATGCTCGTTTTCTTCATTCTTAAAATTGTCCGCCTTAGCGCCTTTCTTCAAGGGAGCGCCGTGAGCGGTGTCGGCGCCCGTACCATTTTTGTTGCTACACAGGCACTTAAGACTTTGGTATGTTTTTTTTCTAACTCGTCTCCAAAATTACTTCCAATCTAGGCAAAGATCAGAAGACGCCGCCCTCCCCCGCACTGACAGACGAGTCGGGAGGGGACGGCGCCGGGATGAGGGTGAACACGCACTGCCACTCCAGCTGCTCTAGCACCTGCTCGACCTGCTACAAGAAGACTCGTTCCGGCGTAAACTACGGCCCCCGCTGTCTGTGCATTGACGACCCCAGTCCCGCACCACGGGCTGGGGCGGGAGCTGGTGCAGGGGCGGGAGCTGGTGCAGGGGCGGGAGCTGGTGCGGGGCGGCCAAGGGCAAAGCCAAGGGCACGGACATTGGCAAGGGCAAAGGCAAGGGCGAGCCAATGAAATCTGTGTATAAAGACCACACGGACGAGGGCAAGCTGTGGCACAGAGAACGAAAATGGCTTCTCTTGTTGATATTGGTGCTGATTTTCCTGACCTTTTGCACAGTACTAGTGATCGCTGAGGACAAGTTCCCGAATCCAGTGCTTGTTGTCCAGAAGGGCCTCCATGTATTCTGGTGGTCTGTCGTGGCGCTAACACGGACCTTAGCGACAGTCCTCACCTATTTTTTCAAGGGGCTGCTCCTGCCATTGAAAGGCCTGAAATATGGAGGAGGAAAATTAACTCATAGGATACCACACCCTTCGAGGAAAGGCCTCCATCATTTCAACCAGCACGTCAAAGATGCAGCGAAGGCGTCAGGGAGTGTAGTGAAGAAGCCACTCCCGTATTTATGGAAGGGAAGTGTTGCATTCTGGAGGCTTTTCCTGAGATGCGGTAAAGCTTTTGCCAAGCCGGGAAGGTTCTTGATAAAGGAGGAAGAATCAATTGTATCTGGGACTAAGAAAGGTTTTGGTATACCCTTCAGATTCTCAAAGAAGTTGGGAAAACAAACAGCTTCTGCAGGCAAGAAAGGCATCAAATTCCCTTGGAGGCTTTCGAAAGAGAAGGGAAAACACACACCTTCTACTGGTAAGAGAGGCTTCAAATTCCCTTGGAGGCTTTCGAAAGAGAAGGGAAAACGCACACCTTCTACTGGTAAGAGAGGCATCAAATTCCCTTGGGGGCCTTCGAAAGAGGAGAGAAAACGCACACCTACTGACAAAAGAGGCATCAAATTCCCTTGGAGGCTTTCGAAAGACAAGGGAAAACGCACACCTTCTGCCGGCAAGAAAGGCATCGCCACACCATGGAGATTTTTGACAAAGCACAGAGTAGAACCTGAATCTGCTGGCAAGAAGGGTATCGTCATATCGAGGAGATCTACGAAAAAGCATGGAGGGAAAGGGGCTTCAGTCACCAAGAAAAGGTCTATATTTGGTAGGCGACATAAAACGGAACCTGAACGGAAGAGGTTTTCGCTTATTAGGAAAGCTCTATCTCCGGTAACGAAGGTCCTCAGATGGACGGCAAAACTGGCGGTCCATGAGCGTGCCTTTCCAGTGATAGTGATGCTGGCCTCGCTGGGGATGTTCAACGTGGTGGTGACTCTAGGGGTATTGTTTCAGTACTTGCTCACAGAGATATAAGACTTTCCGCGCGGGACACAGTGAGATCGCAGTTATAGTAATGCTCACTTTAATGTGTATCTAAATTACTCGAAATTTTATAGTATATAGTATGACTTGATTTCATTCATTTTCTTTATATTAGTGTTAATAATATTCTTATTAATATTTAGCATACTTCTTTGTATTACCGATGTTTTCAAATATTGCTGCTAATTTTGGGACATGTTACCCAGGTAATAATATGATGTTTTCTGTCTGAATGATTTACACGTGATTACAACATTTTATAGTGCTTCTGAAAAAGGGTTATTCATCCTCTACTTTGTTTTCTTCGATCAATAAAAAGTGCAATGTGACAATCATATCTTCTCTAATTACTGAGCTGGTCCTTGACTCTTCATAGTGAACTGGATAATTTAGCACCACCAGCGTGGAGAAAATCATCACCACTACCACCATGATCATTAACACGGTAACCTCAGTCTCGCAATAAAGATTGCATGGTGTGGGCGACCAGTCCAGGAAAGGAAAAAAAAGTCGCATTATAGGAGATTGATCGCTTGCTCATTAGTATTGCATGGTCTTTCCTTCCTCATTCACTCACTTCCGCTTTATGCTTTTACATCACATGCAGTAACATCCACCACCTTGACGCTCTACGAAATCTCAAAGGGTTATTGTGATACTAACGACCTGCAGATCAAAGATGGAGATATACAGTGAAATCTTGCAGGCCCACATTGAACCCTACAAACATCCCTTATGGTTATGCCTACCTGTGTTGGTACGAACTCTTCTCAGAATCGACGTCTCGTTGTAGGACACAGTATTGAGCTCATTTATAAAGATATGAGTGTGGTGCAGTGCTAATATCTTGGTCACAGAAAGCATGATGGGTGTACGTAAGTGTTCGATATAACGTAACAAAAATAACGGAGCCACAGTGACATATTTGGTGATGAAAACAAGTTATCGGAAAAAGACTAACTACTACTACTACTACTACTACTACTACTACTACTACTACTACTACTACTACTACTACTACTACTACTACTACTACTACTACTATTGCTAATATTGTGCGTGGAAATAAAGGAAGAGCGCAAGGAATCAAACGGTAAAAATACACAGATATCTTGAGTCAGCATCTTTCCTTCAGACTTTTCTTTCTCAGTCAGTGTTGTATTGTTAATGTTTCCCGCTCCTACTTTTCATATATAAAGATTACACACACACACACACACACACACACACACACACACACACACACACACACACACACACACACACACACACACACACACACACACACACACACACACACACACACACACACACACACACACACACACTGGTGTTTCTTTAAATGCATTAGGAAAAAAGTATCTTAAAGAACCGTGATAAAAACTGGTGTCATTGTTTAGAAAGAACAATTAAGGAAGTGCAGGTATTGTCCGGCCCGGCTGGCGGCTGCAGGGCACGGGAGGCTGCGAGGAGCGGAGGGGTCAGATACACACATACTCGTACACACACACTCTCTCTCTCTCTCTCTCTCTCTCTCTCTCTCTCTCTCTCTCTCTCTCTCTCTCTCTCTCTCTCTCTCTCTCTCTCTCTCTCTCTCTCTCTCTCTCTCTCTCTCTCTCTCTCTCTCTCTCTCTCTCTCTCTCTCTCTCTCTCTCTCTCTCTCTCTCTCTCTCCTCTCTCTCTCTCTCTCTCTCTCTCTCTCTCTCTCTCTCTCTCTCTCTCTCTCTCTCTCTCTCTCTCTCTCTCTCTCTCTCTCTCTCTCTCTCTCTCTCTCTCTCTCTCTCTCTCTCTCTCTCTCTCTCTCTCTCTCTCTCTCTCTCTCTCTCTCTCTCTCTCTCTCTCTCTCTCTCTCTCTCTCTCTCTCTCTCTCTCTCTCTCTCTCTCTCTCTCTCTCTCTCTCTCTCTCTCTCTCTCTCTCTCTCTCTCTCTCTCTCTCTCTCTCTCTCTCTCTCTCTCTCTCTCTCTCTCTCTCTCTCTCTCTCTCTCTCTCTCTCTCTCTCTCTCTCTCTCTCTCTCTCTCTCTCTCTCTCTCTCTCTCTCTCTCTCTCTCTCTCTCTCTCTCTCTCTCTCTCTCTCTCTCTCTCTCTCTCTCTCTCTCTCTCTCTCTCTCTCTCTCTCTCTCTCTCTCTCTCTCTCTCTCTCTCTCTCTCTCTCTCTCTCTCTCTCTCTCTTCTCTCTCTCTCTCTCTCTCTCTCTCTCTCTCTCTCTCTCTCTCTCTCTCTCTCTCTCTCTCTCTCTCTCTCTCTCTCTCTCTCTCTCTCTCTCTCTCTCTCTCTCTCTCTCTCTCTCTCTCTCTCTCTCTCTCTCTCTCTCTCTCTCTCTCTCTCTCTCTCTCTCTCTCTCCACTGTTGGTATCACCACCACCAATAACAACTACAACAACAACAGCAGCACCACTACCATCTACCACCACCACCACCACCATCACGCCCACTCATGACACCCTCACCAAACTTTACTCTTCCCGCCCCTTCAGCAGCTCTCCAGCACACCTTGACACCCTCACCGCCCCCATCACTTCACCTGCCTCGCCTTTCCCGCCATGAGGCTGTATGTAGCTGTCATCGCCACATGCATCCCTGGACTAACAATGGTCTAGTTTTTATTTAACACAGATTCCACTTCCGTTACAGAGAAGGATTTTAGAAAGGTGTAAAAATTGGTTCCATGCAGGGTGACAGTTCGCCAACGTGAAGGCTTTGCCATGATCACGTTTATATTTCATGACTATCCTGAGTGTAGTTTTCATGAGACAAAGCAGATTGTCGCGTTTCTTGTGAGTATTTAAGTTCACCGTCAAGGGAGTGTTGTTCCTGCAGCACACTTTGCATTTCTTCAAGACTGTGGGAGGGGATAATGTGTTGGGTTTTCGTGCGTTGAAAATTGAATTGTGTTCTAATGAAGGTAACTTTTGCCGTCCCCAAAAGACAGTTCCCGCGCCAACATTTCCCGCGATGCGCCACGGCACCTGAAAACTATTAGTTGTTCCGGAAAGCGAATTCTGGTCTCCAGTCAACGCAAGACAGAAAGTTTAGTTGTAGTCTGTCTCGACGACCTTCTGCTTAAACATTCTTCATGAGGACTCACGGTGACGGTGGGCGAGGGCGGGAAGGGGCGGGGCGGGGTGCTGGTCTGGAATTACGGCGCAGCGCAACACACTATTTTAAGTTTAGAGTGGTGGCCAGAACCACACCTACAAGAATGTCATAGAAGACAAAGTTGTGTACATGTGACACGTCTTATGTAACTCGAGGAAGTCATGAAAATATAAATAGGTAATTAAGTACGTGATAATAGACTACGATTCTAGACATACAAATAATGTAAATCTTAGCATTTGCTGATTACTGATTAAGAATGAAAATAACTTTATACTCAAAGTTCCAATAGGTAAACTGTATCAGACGAGGTGTTGCTGGATGATGACGATTGTACACATGGAACTTGGCTTTAAAAAAATGATTATTGAAATTATTAGATTTCCTTTCGAACTAAAACTAGACTTTTGTTCACTAACAAAGTGTTCACCGAAAAAAAGATACCATCGTAAGATTTAGATAGAAAGAAAAGAAAAAGAAACGCAATAGGAAGCATTATAGCTAAAAATTGAATAACACATTGTCACGACATTGATTTTCTTTGCGTTTGTATTTTGTACTGGATACGAATCCCCTTTCTCAGGACGGAAGAAGCCTAACTACCACACCAAAGGTTCATCTGTTTATCATCTCCAGGTGTCCGCAGATACCAACATATTGGGTAGCTAACCACGTGCCTTAACCTGGATTTGAACTGTCTCACGGTTATCATAAGGTTACAGAATCGAGAAATTGATATGGTAAATAAATAGGGAACAATGAAAAGGTCAGTCAAGATATGGCGATAGAGACTGAGAGCTGGAAGCAAGCGAAGCTGGGTGTCTTGTTGCGGGAGATGTGGAGACCCAGAGCCGTGGGAGGGAAGTGCAAGAAGCGAGAAGAATAGACAACAGGGCGGAGGGAGGAGCAGCAGACAGAGGGACGGAAAGAGGGTGGAAGGATTAGTTAAAGGGTTGGGTGAGGCGAGTGTGGAGGCGGGCAGCGGGGATGGAATTGGAACAAGGCGCCAGAAGTGAGAGGTGCAGAGCAGTGGCTACGAGGGGATGATGTAAGAGTGTGCGGCAGTCACACCAGAGACAGCTAAATGATAGTATGTGTGTCTGTAATAATCAAGTTATGAAATGTACTAAACTAATTTCGACCTTGTACAAACTAATTGTGTGGAGTAAACACAGCAGCACCAAGAAAGTTATTCCCTCTGTTTCAGAAAGATGTCTGGAACGCACTGTAGAAGTAACAATTGTAGCGAAGTAATACGGTGAAGGCGGCGGCCAGACGGTCGTCACGTCACCAGCCTCATACTGTACAATTCATCTAGCTTGGTGACGGCGATGCCCACACGGTGTGATTTAATCTTAGGTGATTGCAACTCAAGTTTTATTACTCAATTATAAAGGATAAAGGAAGTTTCGAAGAACCATTCATTGCATGACTACTCAAGAGTGAAACGAGATAACGCCAGGAACTGGTTAATTTCACTCAATGAACGTTTTTAGCAGAAGGCAGGAGGGAGGAGGATGACGGCGGCGTGATAAGTGGCCATCGTTCCTCCTGTGACCGTCCCCTCCTGACAGATATAAACCAAATCCCTCGTGCTCCCTATAAATATGCCGAGTCTTTTAATATCACCTAACTAATAGTATGTTTCCCGCTGGTTGTGGCGTGAAAAATGGTCGTTAATGTCAAGTATTTCCTCATCGCATTGTCGCCTTTTCGTCGCATGAGACAGACGAGGCAGCCCTTCCCTCCTCGCCGCCTCCCCTGCCTTGTACTCTCCCTCCTGGAACTCGAGACTCCAATCGCTGCATCGCATTCATTTGCACTCTTTCCTCCTGGACTGCATTATTCCCTCTGCCTTTCTTCGGCTCTGTATTGATTCGCCGGCTCGTATGTTTCTACCCTCGGTCTTATATCGATCCTCGCCATCAACTATTTTCGTCATGTTCCTTAAGGATTCATCTGTTCCGAAATGCTTCACTTGTTTTTGAGGGATTTTGATACGAAGCACATTACCACTTCCCTGCTAAAACATTACGTGCTTTTTTAGTGACTCTCATCTTGTTTCAGGTAACTCTACGTTTTTCACCCTCCTCGTTTTTCTGAAGTCCTTCCTTCTCCTCCTCCTCCTCCTCCTCCTCCTCCTCCTCCTCCTCCTCCTCCTCCTCCTCCTCCTCCTCCTCCTCCTCCTCCTCCTCCTCCTCCTCTCTACCACCACCACCACCACACAGCAAGACATTCTTTCCTCTAATCCTCCTTCTTTCTCCCACAAGTCATGCTATGTGATTGATCAAATGAGCAGCTTTATTGTTAAATAGCTATATTCTCTCTCTCTCTCTCTCTCTCTCTCTCTCTCTCTCTCTCTCTCTCTCTCTCTCTCTCTCTCTCTCTCTCTCTCTCTCTCTCTCTCTCTCTCTCTCTCTCTCTCTCTCCGGCAGCGTGAAGGTGAAATAGGTGTCCTACAGGTTCCAGGCTTTGGTAGCGGCGGCGGTAGTGGTGGTGGTGGCGGTGGTGGTGGTGGTGGTGGTGGTGGTGGTGGTGGTTTCCCCGACTCGTCCCTTCCCCCCAAGAGTCACCATTTTGCCGACGGTATTTGTGTCTGGCCGCCTTTTACAGTCCAGCATCTCTTCCCTCTTGGTGCATTTCGGTTTGTTTAGCTTTGTACCGAGTGCTTTGTTGTATCCAGAGAGAGAGAGAGAGAGAGAGAGAGAACAGATTGAGAACGTACGAACAGGAAGTAGTGAAGAGAGACAGAAGCGTTAAGATCGGACACAGTAAAGGCGATCAAAGGATGCATATAGAAATATATATATAAAATAGAAAAGATGATACTGTACACTAGAATGAAAAGGAATGAACAATTTAATCAAGACGAGTAGATACTGTAGCGGAAATAGAAAGACATGGCAGTGGAGAGGAAGTAAAAGAATAAGAGAGAGAGAGGAATAAAATACAATCGATCGACGCGAGAGAAAGAGAGAGAGAGAGAGAGAGAGAGAGAGAGAGAGAGAGAGAGAGAGAGAGAGAGAGAGAGAGAGAGAGAGAGAGAGAGAGAGAGAGAGAGAGAGAGAGAGGATGTGAAAAGAAATAGTTCTACTCTAAAGGATTTGGAGTGAAAAGTAGAGAAAGGGTTAGAAAAGTGAGAAAAGAAAAAAGAGGGTAAAAAAAATCGGCAGTGGAGAACAGAGGGGTGGGTGCTGGTATTCAGAGAGAGAGAGAGAGAGAGTGTGTGTGTGTGTGTGTACCCGTTCCTAAATAAGGCAATCAGCGACTCCCTACTCCCTTCCACAGACATCTTTTCGTATTCTTGTCCCACGTGTAGTTTTGGATCACTACGACTGAGTACTGTCGGTAGCAGCGGCGTGGTGGTGGTGGTGGTGGTGGTGGTGGTGGTGGTAAGAGCAGCAGCAGCAGCGTAGTCTGTGATGTGCTGGCCTGCCATAACCTTTTGTCTGTCAAGGTTTGATGGACCAAGTTTTGCCATCAAACTGTGTGTGTTACTATCCTCTGAAGTCAAAGTTATTTAGCATGAGATGGCACGCAGCCAGTTCACGATCCCTTACTCCCACACCCACTCCTGTACACACCTGAAGGCAAGTATGGTGGTGGTGGTGGTGGTGGTGGTGGTTGAAGGTGGACAGGTCAGTGTTTCACAGTACAACACTCACTTTATTCTTAAGTGCTGCTCATATCGCTCGCCAAGTGTCGCTAGTGTTAATGTTTTACAATGCATAGAGAGATCCTGCCAGGTTCGCAGATTGTTCATTAATGTAATGATAGATGGTGGTGCCTTTGTCTTGCTGTGGAGATTCAGTGCGAGGCGTGTGTTCTTAATACTAACATTTGCAACACATTCAGCTAGTAATGCCTAGTGTAACTTTTCACTTTGAAAACAAATTAAACATTTTCTTCTTTCTTTTTTTATATATTAACATGATGTTCGTAAAACGCAATTCAAAGGAAGGTCTCACGGCGAACGTTACCTTGGTACACCCACGACAGCAGTTTATTGCAGCGAAGAGTAAGGAGGCTGTCCCGCGATGAACCTCGCTATCCACTCCAGCTGAGTAAGGACGCCCGAGGACAAGGGGTCGTGAACTAGTCCCGTGTGCGATGAACCAGTGAGATGCATGAGTTCCTCCATGTTGCATTTTCAGAAAGATATTTGTAGTGTGGTCTTACATCTACTGTGTTTTTATCGTATTTATTCTTCAAAATTAAGAGAAAAAGATACACTGCATAGATGAGAATAACGAACATCTCTGTTGAGGACAGCAGCGATGAGAATGATGATGGTGATTCCGATAATGACGTATGCCTCTTCTTTGTCAGATACGAGGAACACTAAAGCTGGGAGCCATGAAACAGTGGCAAGCAACAGCAGGAATCTTTTGTCACCGTGCCGCCAGGTCATCCGGGGCGTGAGGGAGGCGGGAGGGAGGGAGGAGCACAGTCAGGGGGAAGGGACGGAGAACAGGGGGTGGCGACGGCCCTAATGAAGGCGACACACCCATTAGCGCTAATGAACGGATTCTTGCAGTAACATTAATCGTTAAAAGAAGTTCCCAATCTTGACAGACTATCATGCCTTGAGGACCTGAAGGGACCGGCTGTGTGTGTGTGTGTGTGTGTGTGTGTGTGTGTGTGTGTGTGTGTGTGTGTGTGTCTGTGTGTGTGTGTGTGTGTGTGCTCAACCAGGCAACAAACGCTTATGATTTTGTTTCTTAAAGGTAAAGATTTAGAAAAGAAAGCTCACACGATGCTCACCTGGAGTACGTCCGCTTTAAGGAGAAATGTACTAGACTCCGCTTCATTGACCGATCGCCCTTTGGAAGTGTTGCCAGGAAGTGACCTCTACCCAACACACACACACACACACACACACACACACACACACACACACACACACACACACACACACACACACACACACACACACACACACACACACACACACACACACACACACACACACACACTCATTCCCGTCCTCTACCCGCCCTCATTCCTGGCCGCCCCTCACTTCCCGCCGTTCCCATCGCTCTACAACATTCCAATTTCCCACTTCATTCCCCCAGCACTGGCCGCTGTCTGTCGCCCAGTCCTGCCCTCATTACGCCAAGCCGACCAGAAGGCAAAGACTCATCGATCACTACAACCCTTTTTTTCTTCTTTATCCGATTTATTTTCTTCTTTCATCTCCTGCAAGTGTTAGCATTTTCCTCTCCTGCTTCTATTTTTTTTTTTTCTCTCTCTCTTTTCCATCTACGTTTTCTTGATCTAGTTGGCGTAAATCAAGAATTACACTCTTCACTTCCCGCTCCCTTCTCCCTTTAGTCCAGTTCATCTAAAAAATATATGGGAATACCTTTCAAATTTCCCCCGTCAATTTTCAGTACCGACATGCCTTTCAGACAGATTAGATTGAGCCCAGCCATCCAATACTTAGCCGTGACGTGTTGGGCGCGACGCATCCGTTTCTCCTCTACTCTCCCGTATGTATGTGTTCTCTTGTGCAGGCAGGCGGTAGCGGTGGTGGAGGGCGGCACAGACTGGCAAGGGGAGGGAAATTTCATCTTTATTCCCCACCATAAGGAGTTGAGCTGTAAATATTTGCCCTATTGTCTGATAAGTTATGGGTTTTGTTGGCGCTAACTTTTCTTTCTCCTTTCTAGTCTGATTTCCGAATTCTCTCTCTCTCTCTCTCTCTCTCTCTCTCTCTCTCTCTCTCTCTCTCTCTCTCTCTCTCTCTCTCTCTCTCTCTCTCTCTCTCTCTCTCTCTCTCTCTCTCTCTCTCTCTCTCTCTCTCTCTCTCTCTCTCTCTCTCTCTCTCTCTCTCTCTCTCTCTCTCTCTCTCTCTCTCTCTCTCTCTCTCTCTCTCTCTCTCTCTCTCTCTCTCTCTCTCTCTCTCTCTCTCTCTCTCTCTCTCTCTCTCTCTCTCTCTCTCTCTCTCTCTCTCTCTCTCTCTCTCTCTCTCTCTCTCTCTCTCTCTCTCTTTTCTTTTTTTTTTTTTTTTATTTAAACATAATTTATACAGAAGAACATGTACCCAAAGGCGCACTGTCGTGTGCTACCTATTCTAAGGGTACTACAATCTATTTCTCTACAATATTTACAAGACTTAAAAATAGATAATATACAAGATGGTCAGCATGTAAATGGAGCACTGTTCTTTTCACTTCACTAGCACTATTCACGCACTGCACTACACTGAGTGTCACGTCACAAAGAGTGTCAGAGGAGTTGGCAGTGTCTGTCTCCACTTATGTGCCATCAGTTTGACACTGTGTGTGTTCATCTCCTGGACGTGAGGCACCGCGGCCGTGAACAAGTTCCACATCCTGGAGACGCGTCCTGCGAAGGTGCGTTGATGCTGACACCCGTGGGATCGCGGCACCTCTACGGCGTCACCACCATTGAGCACCGTTCTCGTGCTCCGTGCGGTGACTCTCAGAGGATGACGCAGCCCTGCCAGATGTGGCACTCTTTGCACCTGTGCCTTATGGAACACTACGATTGCCGCCACATCTCTGCGGTGTTCCAGTGAATCAAGGGACGCTCAGGCTCTGGGTGAGGTGGTATTGCAGCATCTACTAGCCGTATGGCGCGGCGTTGGATGCTGTCCAGTCTCCTTCTGTGTGTGGCGGCACAGGACATCCAGGAGAGAGCTGCGTACTCAAGGTGGGGCCGCACCTGTGCCTTGTACAGCAGCAGTCTCCCTTCCTGTCGAGGAAACTGGCGATCCTTCTGAGAGCGGAGATCCTGTGAGAGGCTTTCTTGGCAATGGATTTGACATGGCTGTCAAACCTCAGCCCTCGATCCACCTCCACTCCAAGTATCTTGACGTCATCTTGGAGTGGGAGAGCAGCAGCGCCAAAGACAACTTTCCTGCCATTGCTGCCATGGCGGCTGGGGACCGAGAGACAACCATTGCCTGTGTCTTCTCCGGCGCGAATGTCACTTGCCAGCGAGCACCCCACTCCTCTATCACTCGTAGCTGCTGATTGATGGCCTCAGCAGCCCGCCCACTGTCCTGGCGTGGATAGGTATAGGAGAGGGTGCAGTCATCAGCATAGGCCTTGACTCCTGGCAGTAGCTGGAGAAGATCATCCACGTAGATATTCCACAGGAGTGGGCCAAGAATTGAACCCTGTGGCACTGATGCCTCCACAGGCAGGGACTCAGATGTTTGCCCGTTGACAACCACCTTGAGGCTTCTGTCCTGCAGGTAATTTCCCAGGAGTCGTAGCAAGCCACCCTGGATGCCTTTAGCACGAAGCTTTTCCAGTAATCCGTTGTGCCATACTTTATCAAAAGCTCCAGCTATGTCCAAAGCAACCACTATAGTGTCCTTGCCGTCGTCGAGGGCGTCCTGCCACTGCCTGGTGAGAAGCATCATTAGGTCGGAGGTTGACCTTCCAGGTCTGAACCCAAACTGTTGGTCTGAGAGGAGGGCATTGTCCTTGAGATGGCTACACACCACCTCTGCCACGACCCTCTCAAACACTTTACCCACCACTGACAACAGGGATATGGGTCTCTCTCTCTCTCTCTCTCTCTCTCTCTCTCTCTCTCTCTCTCTCTCTCTCTCTCTCTCTCTCTCAACCCCTTTCAAAACCACTCTCATCCCTCACACGTACATCTTTCCCTCACACCACCTTCCCCCTCTCTCTCAACTTGATGGTCTTTTCTTGCTGGGAATAGTATTTACTGCCTTATTGTTTGTACTCCCACCCTGTTATGGCCTTTTCTAAATTCTGCTCTTCCATTGGTAGTCTTATTTCCATCAGCACGTTTTAGTGTGTTTTCTCTCACCGCTGATACTCGTCCAAGGCAGCGGCGAGGGAAAGCGGCAGGTAGAGGTAGTGGTGTTGATGTTGTTATACGATTGACAGAGGGAAAAGAGCAAGGAGTCTTGGTTTATACTACTTGATGGTGAGACCTATGATGGACTGTTCAGTGGATTGCTTTTACACACTCTTCAGTCTCTTAGATGGTGGATTAACCCATTCAGCACTGGAACGCATTTTTACCTTGAGTTTTGGGTGTGATTAGACAGTTTCATTGACATTAGGAAGGGTCTATGGAGGTCAGAAAGAAGATTGATGGCCAGTGTCATCACTATTTTAAAGTTAAGTTTATGAAGCTGTACGAAATCACCAAATAGTAAGCAGAATGAATATGAAAACGCATCATGGTACATAAGAGATTAACACGTGGGATTCGTGGTTATTATCGCCGCCAATAACGGTGTATGAGTCGCAGGTCATATCTAGCCGACTCCAGTCTCCACTCGTCTTTCGGTTGACTGTTTATTCCAGGTCTACCCGCAGCAAGCCATTTCATCTCAGCTCCTTGTGTTTTCTGTCTGGCGTGTATTCTTGTTCTTAGATTGCCGTTGTATTCTTGAAGTGTTACCGATCCTAAAAGACTTCCATGGTGATAAGAAATGTATGTTGTTGTTTTTTCGTGATTTCTATTCTTTTTTTTTTTCTCTCTCTCTCTCTCAGCATTCGTAACACTGGCGAATACTTAAGTGATTCCTGTGACTGCCAGATTCTTCCTTCCACATCGCTAAGCCTTTTTTTTTTTTTTTTATGTAAGAGGGAGAACTACCAAGGGCAAAAAAAAATTAATATTAGAAAAAAAAGGCCCACTTGAATTGTAGTCTCCATTAAAAGAATCAAAAGAATTAGTCAAAATTCAGGGACAATGCAGTTCCCACTTACCCAGCCATATGTTTTGTGCTTTTACCATCCATACTTCACTTCACATGTTCTCGATTCGCCTGTCAGCCATCACGCGTCACCCGTCACCCTCTTACATCAGCTTCCTGCACTCCCACTAATGTATCAAGTGACGCTATGCTATACTCATCTCCACTATGCATTGCCTTCCCCCCTTCCTGTGCTCACTCCTTTTATCCCGTCCTTCTCTCGTTTCTCATGTCTACTGTCTATTTCCTTTTCTATGCCATGTTCTGCTTCTCCCGTATGTCACAGTCCTCATCCTCCTTCTCTTTTCCCTTTTCTTTCTCCTTCTTCTCCTTCTCTTTCTTCTTTTTCTCCTTCTCCTTCTTATTCTCATTCACATTATTATTCTCATTCTTTCCTATTACTACTACTACTACAATCACCACCACCACCACCACCACCACTACTAATGCTACTACTACTATTACTACTACTACTAATACTAATACTACTACCATCAGCACTGTTTCCGCCGCTGCCGCCGCCACTATTACTTGTACATGCATTGCTATAACTGCTACTGCTGCTGAATGTCGTTGCTGGTGCTTCGTCTTGTGCCCTGATAATCTTATGTAGTGTGATATATATGTAGTGTGTATTCTCTCTCTCTCTCTCTCTCTCTCTCTCTCTCTCTCTCTCTCTCTCTCTCTCTCTCTCTCTCTCTCTCTCTCTCTCTCTCTCTCTCTCTCTCTCTCTCTCTCTCTCTCTCTCTCTCTCTCAGTATATGGTATCAGTGTTTCCTTCTCGCCGTCACCACCACTCCTTCGTCAGTCTGCGGCGCCTTCTCCCTCTCTGGAAACATTTGCTCATTAGCGTCGCTTTCTCCACCTCTCCTCTTCCACATCTGCTTGGCCATCCTTCATTCCCCTCGCATGGAGAGAGAGAGAGAGAGAGAGAGAGAGATGTAGTTTCAGCTTCCACGTTCCGTACATTTATCAACCTTGCTCTGATTTACCTCAACTATTTTTTTTTCCTCTCTCTCTCTCTCTCTCTCTCTCTCTCTCTCTCTCTCTCTCTCTCTCTCTCTCTCTCTCTCTCTCTCTCTCTCTCTCTCTCTCTCTCTCTCTCTCTCTCTCTCTCTCTCTCTCTCTCTCTCTCTCTCTCTCTCTCTCTCTCTCCTCCTTCTATCTCTTTTTCCTTGTCTATTCAATTTATCATTATCATCCTTCTATTTGTTCTTGTTCTTCTCAATTTCTATTATCTTTTCATCATTATTTCTTATTCTTCGTCATCATCATCATCATCTTCTTCTTCTTCTTCTTCTTCTTCTTCTTCTTCTTCTTCTTCTTCTTCTTCTTCTTCTTCTTCTTCTTCTTCTTCTTCTTCTTCTGCTTTCTCCTCCATATCTTGTTCATGTTCTCCTGCTGCACTGTTTCTCCTCTCCTCTCCTTTCCTTATCCTCTCCTCTCCTCTCCTCCTCTCCTCTCCTCTCCTCTCCTCCTCTCCTCTCCTCTCCTCTCCTCTCCTCTCCTCTCCTCTCTCTCTCTCCTCTCTCCTCCTCTCTCTCCTCTCCTCTCCTCTCCTCTCCTCACTCTACTCTACTCTCCTCTCCTCTCCCTCTCCTCCTCTCCTGTCCTCTCCTCTCCTCTCCTCTCCTCTCCTCTCCTCTCCTCTCCTCTCCTGTCCTCTCTTCTCCTTTCCTCTCCACTTTCCTCTCCTCTCCTCTCTCCTCTCCCGCTGCTCCTCACGCTTCACACTCTTCCTCACAATTCCTGCCGCAAGATAAATGAGACGTGCGGTTAATAGTTGGATTAAAGGATTTTAATGCCACTACCGTTCCTGTAGCTCCTCTATCTCCCTTCTCCCTCCCCTACCCCTCCCCTCCCCTCTCTACTATATTCCTCCTCCTCCTCCTCCTCCTCCTCCTCCTCCTCCTCCTCCACTGCTCCGCCACTCAATCTTCTTATAGCCTCTCAGTCTCATCTTCCTGTTATCTTATTCTAGTAGGAGTAGTAGTAGTAATAGTAATAGTGGTAACATTTAACGCACTTCTCTCCCTCCATTATCTTCGTGCTTTCTCTTCCTTTCCTAATTCAACATGTATACTCATTCTTTGCTTTTCCTGTAGTTCTCTTCATTTCTTCTGACCTGCAAGTCTCTTTGACACCTGAGATGCTTCCTCACCTTCATAATTACGCATTTCGATCCTATTTCTCATCCTTACCCAAAAAGATCCTACATATCAGGTGTTCGATGCGAGGCTTGCCTGTCAGTCATATACTGCCGTGTCCCGAGATCATGACTCAGCCACCAGATTGTGCCGCCTTTGGAGAACTGTTAGTCGAGAGCCCACCGTCCTGCATTCTGTCTTCGTTGCTATTTGCATCCGCCTTGACTCGTTCTTCGCCCCGTCGTTCTTCAGTTGTACCCTTGTGCTGCCTTATTCTGATGAGTCTCCCTGCCCTCTGTATGCAAGCTCATCCTCTCCCCGCGTCCCGCGCCGCGCTGCTGCCGAGTTGTCAGGCGTACAAATAATGTTCTGAATAAAGTTGTCCGGGCGAAAGTGTCTTAAGTCAGCCCACCTGGGCCTCGTCCTGTCCAATCAGGATCCACTTTCATTAATATTGATCAATCTTAATCTACCCAGAAGCCTTATATTATTAATGTTCCTCCCACACTCGTGAGTCGCAGTTTTGGTACCACAATTATTACATTTCACTTGGCGAGCTAAATGGTTGGCAGCACAGACAGGTGGAAGCATATGATGCCAGCGAAGCTTTTTCTTGGCCTTCCTGTCACATGTCTCAATGTGAACGGATGTCCGGAAAACGAACAGTTTAGGTAGTGAATGATATACAGCACTGCAATAATGCATGACGAAATAACAACTTCCGTGTAATATTGAGAGGATCGAAGTTAACTTTTGTTTATTTCATTTTCATTTTTTCCCCGCACATTGTTCCTCCTGGTGGTGTCCTGGCGGCAAACGTCCGTCAACTAAGAGTAAGGACGTCCCCGTCACGCCCGACTCCTCCGGTCACCGACACCGCGCTGCTCCCGGCGAGATTTGCATTGGTGGAGGGATCACGGAGCTCAGACGGTTACACCTGCCCGCCTGATTTGCAGTAGCTCGGAACACCTGTGTAATTGCGTGGCGTCTGTTGTGTTTGGCTGCGTCTTAGCCTTGCTACAGCCTCGGGTTTGCACCACGTAACTCCCTCCCGCCTGACACAACACAGCCTCACGATGATAAGAGCGAGGAAAGACCAGAAAACTGATTGCTCCTTTTTTTCATATAAGTGATCGTGTGTGTGTGTGTGTGTGTGTGTGTGTGTGTGTGTGTGTGTGTGTGTGTGTGTGTGTGTGTGTGTGTGTGTGTGTGTGTGTGTGTGTGTGTGTGTGTGTGTGTGTGTGTGTGTGTGTGTGTGTGTGTGCGCACAGGTCCATCATAACTATCGTCTAGTAGTTTACCACTAATCCATTCAATAGATAAAGCTGACTAACCACAACATGAACTTGTCCTCTTTGGTGTACATGAAAAATTTACACGAACCGTAGAGAGAATGTAGCTCAAAATAAGACACACACACACACACACACACACACACACACACACACACACACACACACACACACACACACACACACACACACACACACACACACACACAGGGCAATACATCACAGCACAGCAAAGAATTAAGCCAGCGTCTGTGTATACAAATCAGAGCTTTAAGTTTGCCTCGATACAGGAAACAAAAGGAGGAGGAATCTTTTGTCCCGCCGCTCCGTCTGCTCGTCTTTGTTGCAGAATAGTTTTGACGTCTTCACTTGGCCACGGGAAACAGACCAGACACATGCCCACTCCTTCAAAGACAACAAACAAACCTCTTTAAACAACCACTAATTTATTCATTTTGAAGTGCACAACACGCAAGTCTTTAAATGTAGAGGTGTGTGAAATAGTGAAGAGAATCTGAACCTGCCTTGTTATTTAGTCATCGTATCCTGCAGGGTGTGTGAGTGTGTGTGTGTGTGTGTGTGTGTGTGTGTGTGTGTGTGTGTGTGTGTGTGTGTGTGTGTGTGTGTGTGTGTGTGTGTGTGTGTGTGTGTGTGTGTGTGTGTGTGTGTGTGTGTGTGTGTGTGTGTGTGTGTGTGTGTGTGTGTGTGTGTGTGTGTGTGTGTGTTTCCTGTAGCTGTATACCTTTCACTGTGTTGTATCTGTTTAACTTTGGGCGTGTTGCTGAATCCTTTATGCGCCTGCCAACACGACCCGGCAGCCGCAGGGTAGGGTCGTGGCTGGTGTGTGAAGCCATCAGGTAAACTCAAAGACCATGTCGTTCAAGCAATGAATGGTTATTTTGTTTTGTCATTTGTATACTGTATGGAAATTGGAATAATGTTTCTTCTGGCCAACTCGTCTCATAGGAGTGGTTAGGTCAGTTGTTAGATTACTGGAGAAAAATGGTATCGAGTTTTTTTTTTTTAACGTTACAAAAACATACAAAAAAAACGTACAACAAGATCCGCCAGCCTTTGTCGTCACCACCATGTGTAGATGAGTAGTGTGTGTGCCTTCCTCCTATCTTAATTCACTGACTCTATGATCTATTCCCCTCTCCCCTACGCCACCTACTCGCTCCTTCACTGTAGCTACCAATAAGTTTACTCCTCCAGGTGAAGTAGTAGTAGTCGTAGTAGTAGTAGTAATTCATCGAATCACTTCAGCATATTTTTAAGATCGGTGCAGCAATACTCCGAGCATCGCGCCCCACACCGCCCCGCAGACTGGCCCCATCGCAAGAGTCGCGGCACGTTCCTCCCCCATAAATCCCTCCGCCCCTCTCATCAGTCCCACAGTGTCCTCTCCCCGCTCGTAAATCCTCCGATCCTTGTCTCAACCTTTCCATTCGCTTTCTTTCCCTCCCCATTATTCTCTGCTTCTCTATTCTCCAGCACAGACGGGAACCCTTCGTGTGGCTCTCAAGCAGCACCTCCAAATCCAGGCTTGCCAACGTGCTCGTCCCTCCACATGAAGACCGCCTTCTATCCTTGCCTTTCAAAGCTGTGTTCAGGAATTTTCCCTTTACTATCCATATGATAGTTTGTCTTTTTTTCCTGCGTCGTAGATATTGGTAGCACTTGTCCATTGTGAAGTGGCTATTTTACTTTCTTATACGACACTAAGCAATAACAAGCAATGTAGACTAATGTGCGTGTAGAGATGTGTCGCTCAGGTCAACTCTCATAAGGTTGGCAGGGGCTGCTTAACTGTCTGCAGAAGCATCTTTGAATGCCCTTCCAACAATAACAACAAAAAGATCAAAGCTCACGGAATCACTGCTAAACACTCCGCCAGCCAGAAGCTACATCCACAGAATCCTGTTATATACGACGCGTGTAAGATCCTACAGAGTGCCTTGTATTCTGTATAAGTTCTGACTGTGTGTATCCTCTTATCGCTTACTCACCAGTCATTGTAGTAACATATGCAGAAACCATAACGATGTTGATGGAGGTCATCGGAAGTTAAAAAGGAAATTTTTTTTGAATACGTATTAATTGAGCTTCATCCAGGATGTTGAGCTTCAGAATTTATCATGGCCCAGCTGCGTACATAAATACTATATTCTGCATGACACCTGAGATGCAGTAAGATATCGTACTGCCGTACAGCTCGCGGCGTCTCCTTCACGCTCAGCACTTGTGGCTGACTGATGACCGCTGCCAGTGTCATTTCATTCTAACTTTAAGGAATAGATGTTTTCAGAGACGTAAAAGCAATTGAAGCACTAATTTTGCCGAGTGAAGCTTTTCGCCTTCTGCGGCCGCGGACACGAATGATTAACATCACCGACCCTAATTGAATTTAAGAACTTGCTCTTAAGTTTACTAAGCATTTAATTAATTACTCCTCTGATCCCCGCCAGTTAACTTCATCTCCTTAGTTATATACGACTTGCTAAATGGTATTAAGCATTTTTCCCGGTTGTTACTGCACAGCGGGAACACCGCGACGCGATGCAGCACAGACACCACCACCCAGGGAACCGCCACACTGCTGCACCGGCCGGCCTGCTTGCCTCACCAGGGAGGGCACCGCCACCCACCAGCACAGCCTTTGTCCGCCGCTCGCATCCCTCTGCAGCCTCTGTCCCGCCGCTCCCTTTGTTACGTCCTTACTGACAATACAAACACACTTATGCTTCATACGTATTTTATAGAACTTGACTTACTCGGAAACACCCGAGATAAAACTCATGATATTCCAGGAAAGAGATATGTAGCTGTGAGGAAATTCTATTAATGCCAAAGCTTTCAGTATTGAAAAAGTGTCTCGGAAATACTTTAGTAAAGACGTTGTGTGTGTGTGTGTGTGTGTGTGTGTGTGTGTGTGTGTGTGTGTGTGTGTGTGTGTGTGTGTGTGTGTGTGTGTGTGTGTGTGTGTTTGTGCGCGCGCGCGGCACATAAGCTATCCAAAGCAAAAGGTCTAAGCAAGCTATTTTTAAGTGTGCTTCGGTTCAGGTTTCAAGTCTTGAAGGTTAGTGCTGCTCTCACACACCTGGAAACGTTACCTGCTGACCCCAACACTTCACCTCTGAACACCCTAATCCTGAAAAAGTAGCTAAATTATAGTAAAATAAATTAATCGCATTACATGTACACCAACAAGCTAAAGGATTTTTTTTCAAAAATAAACTGTCTGAGTAGATAAGTGTAGATGACGAGTAGTGGAAGCAGTCAGTACCTTTCCTCGCACCTTTAAGCTTCACTCCACCCCATCCACAGTTTATCGACCTGAGGCCAGTACCAGGCTATCAATAAACCCTTCGATTCCTGACTCACTGTTGCTTTAACGCTACACATTCACGAGAACTGAGCACCCACTCTCTACAACCACCACCCCCAAACTTGGCTTTCTTGTCTCCTTCCGGCCCAGCTCCCGCGGCTCACCCCTGTCCCTACCCTACCCTTGGGACGGATCGATATTCAGGCTCAGTCTCTCAGTCCTCACCTGATCCAAGAAATGACCAAAAGGTGTTCCCCGAGTCAGAAGGACCACCTAAAGCCGCGCTGGAAACTTTGGAAGTCTCGGTAATACAGGAGAGGAGGTGAGCATAGTAAGGAGTGCCGCCTCCCCCCCCCCCCCATCCATTCTTGCCTGAAGATGGGCGTCGCGAAGGTAACGTGATGTCTCAAGATATAGATAATGATATAAAGTGTAGTTTCCATACGCTTGTAATATGCACGTGTGCTCACACACACACACACACACACACACACACACACACACACACACACACACACACACACACACACACACACACACACACACACACACACACACACACACACACACACACACACTGAATGAATGAATGAATGAATGAGTGAAAAACAATGAATGAATGAAAAACAAAAGAGGAGGAAAGATGAAAGACAGGAGGAAAAGTTATTCTGGTGTTCAAAAGGAAATGATGAAAGCAAGGGTAGTATGACGCGGAGGAATGGAGCGGCTTGAAAGAGACAATTAATTTCAGGGAAAACAGAACAGAGAGAGAGAGAGAGAGAGAGAGAGAGAGAGAGAGAGAGAGAGAGAGAGAGAGAGGAGAGAGAGGTACATGAGTTATATTTATTGTCAAAGAGGTAATATTACACGAACATTATATGATATAGTACATACAAACATGCACAGATTTTCACCTGACCATCTCGCCTCACCTTCCATGTTTTCTTCTTTCATACACTTATCCTCATCCATTCAGTTTTATTTATTTTTATTTTTTTCTTTATTGATCTGTCTGTTTGTTGAGTGTTTACTTATATGTAAGTTTTCAGAAATTCCTCAGTCATATCCGGAAAGAATCATTTAAACTAACATGAAAGCGAGTTTGGACTGATCTTGTCTAATTGGTACTAAACTTGTCATTCTGCGACTTGTGGTACCCTTGAAAGTAAACAGAGCGGATGTTTTGGGGTGATATTCCGCCAACGAACTCAATGCTGTATATAACTGCAGTGTTTGGGCGTCTACACACACGTTCAGATTTAGATTTAAAAGGGAGTATTCATCGCGTGATTGTCAGTGTTATCCTCACACCCACGCCTTCCCTACAGCCCTCCACCGCCACCGCCGAGCACATCACCGCAGTCTCTCTCTTACATGTCTGGTCTGTAGTGCCTTTCTCCCCAGGTCGGTCTTTAAGCTGTCGACCGCCACGTACCCTTCTCAACAAGGATCGCTAACTTTGTCCACGAATCTTTCCGAGTGAGTCACCTCATCCCGACAAAGAATCCTCGTTTGCGTCTTCAGTCTGTTTTGTCTTTTGTCTTTTTCTCAAGTCCAAGATTGCCCAAACCGCGGCGGTTATAAAGCGTCTCTAAACGTTGATTAAACTTTCCCTTTGGACTGTTTCGTCTTTTCGGTGTATTTTTTATGCTAGTTTTTCTTTTTTTTTTTTCTCTTCCTCTCTTCATTTTTATTTCATTATTCAGAACTTCCCTACGTGAAACTTATTCCGTGGGTTGTCAAGTCAATTCTGCCCTCAGCTGTTTTTACCTCTTCCGTACGAGTCAACCGTGAGAGAGAGAGAGAGAGAGAGAGAGAGAGAGAGAGAGAGAGAGAGATTCATTTTAAACTGATAGGCTATTTCCAATGTGATTTAACCGCATTTGTGGGTTTAGTTACGATTTATTGAGCGTATAAATCACTCCCCAACTCATTCGCTGCCTTCTTTTCCCGCGCCGCCTAAGTTGACAGCTTTTATGAATCTGCAAATTGTACACTTTTACCACTCAACCCCTTCCACCCACCTGAGTTTACCTTGGCAGTTCTACATACACTAGCCTCTACTTCTACTTACTACTTACTGATATACACCTTCATCCTGGGGGGGAGGGGGGCAGTTTTCCACCTTCAGTGCAAAAACAACAAATTCTTTCTCTTCCCATGACATATAGAAGTCTAGAATAGCTTATCTTCGTCTCTCTCTCTCTCTCTCTCTCTCTCTCTCTCTCTCTCTCTCTCTCTCTCTCTCTCTCTCTCTCTCTCTCTTTTTGAGGTTGCGTTTGGTGATTTATTTTTCTGTTTCACTTTTCAATCATAATCCGTCCCTTGGCGTAAAAATAGATAATGAACTGGAAACGGCCAACTCGTGAATTCCTTCTTCGATCATTCATCACGTGGTCAGCGGGTGGCTTGGTGGATAGACAGATGAATGAATAGATGATAGAGAGAGAGAGAGAGAGAGAGAGAGAGAGAGAGAGAGAGAGAGTTGTATATTTGGTATATTTTGGCTTCTCTTTCAGTACTTTTGTTTGTTACTATGGCCCGAGGTTTTTGTGTTTCCTTGTCTTGTCAGTCTAGTAGTAGTTGATCTCTCTCTCTCTCTCTCTCTCTCTCTCTCTCTCTCTCTCTCTCTCTCTCTCTCTCTCTCTCTCTCTCTCTCTCTCTCTCTCTCTCTCTCTCTCTCTCTCTCTCTCTCTCTCTCTCTCTCTCTCTCTCTCTCTCTCTCTCTCTCTCTCTCTCTCTCTCTCTCTCTCTCTCTCTCTCTCTCTCTCTCTCTCTCTCTCTCTCTCTCTCTCTCTCTCTCTCTCTGCAGCAACAGGTGACGGCGTTGAGCTAAGCACCCATTTGTATCAGAACCTTTTAAGAAGCTGTGTCATCTTGCTTTTTTTTTTTTTATGTAAGAGGAGAATCTGGCCGAGGGGAACAATTACAATACAAATCAAATACAAAAAAGTCTATTTAAATGCCAGTTCCCGAGGAAATTCGTGAGAGTTAGCCAAAAGAATGGGATAAATGTCTTGAAATCTCTTCTTAAAATGCCTTACTGGTCAGAACCACTTTATTGCCGATTACTTTTGCAGGAATGTTGAAGTATTGCAGCCTTTAGTTTTTTCGCTTCATTTTGACCGGCAGCTAATGATTAATGTCTCAGGCCGCAAACATGGGAAATTACCGCAAAAATGGCGAAACACACACACACACACACACACACACACACACACACACACACACACACACACACACACACACACACACACACACACACACACACACACACACACACACACACACACACACACACAGAGAGAGAGAGAGAGAGAGAGAGAGAGAGAGACTTGTAACTTAGACAACTTATCGGTAAATATAACAAGTGGGAGAGAGAGGGAGGGATGGAGGGATGGAGGGAGGGGGGTACCATGAGGCCGCGCCCTGTCCCTGCCTCAGCGTAATGGACGTATAATCACTGCACGGAAAAGTCGCATCCATTATATTCCGAACTAGTAATATCGTTCATTAATTACGTGAGCCGCGGGTAGTGACGGCCGAGCTGCTGGTCAGGCCCGGTAATGCCTAAGATTACCTGGCCTCGTTAATTAACATCACAGGCGCTCTGTCTCTTCCAGCGGTGATCTGTCCTGCCGCCCTTCGAGTATATTTTTCGCGTCTCTCTCTCTCTCTCTCTCTCTCTCTCTCTCTCTCTCTCTCTCTCTCTCTCTCTCTCTCTCTCTCTCTCTCTCTCTCTCTCTCTCTCTCTCTCTCACACACACACACACACACACACACACACACACACACACACACACACACACACACACACACACACACACACACACACACACACACACACACACACACACACACACACACACACACACACACACACACACTGGGAAAAACAAACAAGTCAGCCAGCATCACAAACGTGGGCGTCCCGCAATTACAACGTGGCGGGGGCAGGCTGTGAGTGGTCCGTCCAAGCGACACAGACATTGAGGAGAAATACCGTTTGTGTTGCCTTTGATGAGACGATCGTGAGAGCGAGCGGTCACCTTCCACCACTGAAACAGCCCATCCTCCTCCGCCCTCTTCCCTCGCCTTTATTTCTTCCCTTTCCTTCCCCCATTTGCCTAGTCGATCCTACATCCTTCTTTCTCTCTCTCTCTCTCTCTCTCTCTCTCTCTCTCTCTCTCTCTCTCTCTCTCTCTCTCTCTCTCTCTCTCTCTCTCTCTCTCTCTCTCTCTCTCTTGTGTTTCTTCTCTCTGTTTTCACCTCTTCCTGCCTTCCATGTCTTGTTACGTCTCCTTCCTCTCCTCTGTTCCTTCCTCAGTGCCTTCTCTAGGGGCCCATAATTAATCTTTGCGTATATACGAGACGGCAGATAAAAGGCAGGATCAGGTCCCTTTTTCAGGAAGAGACGGATGTATTAGTGGGTGATCCTGTTGTAATTACAGCGCTTATCTTCATGCCAAAGGCTTCATTAATTGCGGCCGCCGTCTGCTTACAAAAATACTCGCCGCTTTTCTCCGCTGAACCTATTACTCTTGTCCGGTAATTTCGTGTTCGGTATGAGATAAAAACAGAGTAGGAATGGGTATGTATAGGGATGCGAGAGAGAGAGAGGTAGGGAGGGACGGAGGAGGTGGGGGAGGAGAGTGGAAGGAGGGAAGAAGACAGAGGCGGAGGTGAAGACAGGAAGATGAGTGAAGAAGATAGGAAATTATAAAGGAAAAAACTGAGAGAGAGAGAGAGAGAGAGAGAGAGAGAGAGAGAGAGAGAATATAATTGAACTGAAATTAGGGATTTACTGTTCTGTAACGAGGATGATAGCGTATGCTAATCTGTTTATTAGGAGTGTCAAATTAGATGTGAGATGACAGGACACACCACTCCCTTAAAGGCTCGCTGCGCGTCATGCACACAGGCACTGAGGTCTAATGAGGTGAAGTGCAAATCACATAAACACGGCGTAATACTCCACTGTGTAATACTGTTCAGGCGATGTAGTTACCGTCAAATGCCTCGAACTGTGTTTGTGTGGAGTTATGGTTATAACATCATGAGTGACCTACAAAGTAAACCATTGCGTGTATCATGTTATTCATCTCGCCTTTAAGAGGATGTGATTTTATTTATATATTTTTTCATAACGTTTAATGAATCGTTATATTATGTGCGAGAACAAGCGCTGGGCCATGTCTGTCATAGATATAAATATCATCATAAAGCGCAAAAATTATACAGACAACCACACACAAACATTGTATCATACATTTTTGCTGGGTTTTTTTTTTTTTTTTTTTTTTTTCTCTGTCCTGACGGGAGCAGTGTAGCAATGTCTGACAGGGACAGATTCCTATTATTTGTAGCGCGTGAAGTCAAGGTGAAGAAGACAGCACAGTTGGCTAGAAGGTTGTCACTATATATGACATCAATGTGAAGCGTATTTATTTTTACTGACAAGAAAGAAAACTACACTCATTTGTTTAAATTATTTTTCAATATTTATTCGCATAACCTGCGAGAAACAAGGGAAGTACATGAACTGAGGTTTTCTTAGGCTTGTTTGGATGTTTTTATGCCTCACTTATCATTTTCATTCCTTGCTGATTGGTGCAGGTATTCAAAGAGTGTGTGCTGTTCGTTACGCAAAAGATGTTACGATTTATTTGAATAATTTCAAAATTATAATGATTGTATCTGATATATCAATGCTTAGTTATTTTCTAGAACCTTTAACCACTTCTTAAAAATTTAAGTAATAATATCTCAAAAAAGAGAGAAAATTCAGTGCCGTGTTTAGTCTTAAGATTTTTTTTTCACTGTTGTGATCACACGTGAACACCTCCACAGAAAAGAAACAACTTCAACATAATGTCGACACCGCATCCAAGTCTATCTGTAGAGATAATTGCTATTCTGTAAATCTAAGAAACTTTGTTAACTTTAAAAAGAAAAAAAAAACAAAGGAGGGAAGAAAAGAAACAAGTATACATTTTAAAACCGAAAGAACAGTATTAATATTGAAGCTTCCATAATCGGAACACTTGGGTATTAACGGCTGTGGTGAATCACAATTAAAATCTCAATTATGGATAACTTCAACTGTGGGGAAGATGGAATTTCATTATATAGCTTATCACAAACAAGCTTTCAAGGCTTACGGGATATCATGTCCGCCGCTCGTTATACTTCCTTTGTATTTATTTAACGGTGTAAAGTGTGGATGGCACTAAGTATGGGTTGATGAATGAATATATGAACATGCTGAGCTGTGATTAATTTTCAGTGTTATCGAGGAGCAAAAAACACGAGACTTCAATCTTGTCACTGAGATGAGTAAGTTAGTCCCCTCATCGTCGACGGAGAGCAGCGTGTAGAGAGCAGAGGGAGAGAGAGGGAACGGGTGAGAGTGTCTGGGAGGGAGGAAGGGTGTCTCACTAGCCGCATAACCATCTTAACTGGCCTCCGTCTAATTATATGAGGATTAGGGAGGA
The DNA here is from genome assembly GCF_017591435.1 of Portunus trituberculatus. Taxonomy (NCBI): domain Eukaryota; kingdom Metazoa; phylum Arthropoda; class Malacostraca; order Decapoda; family Portunidae; genus Portunus; species Portunus trituberculatus. The sequence goes on from NC_059296.1 coordinate 1,942,105, forward strand.
AAATTACCCATACACGCCTTTCGCTTACGAGGGAGACGCTTTAGCTACGGCTCGTGCTAAGGCTGTGTGGTGCGGCTGTGATTGGTGGCGGTGGTGGTAGTGGTGGTGGTGGTGGTGGAGGCGGCGATTAGACGTGCGCTTCTTTTTAAGGTTGATGGTTACAGTGGTTGAGGTATGTATAGTAGTAGTCATTGCAGTTTGATTGCCTTGCCTTATAACAGAGGAAGTCGTAGGATGCGGTGACTAAAAGAGTTTGGATATGATGGCATTAGAACAAGTAGTGCCGTTGAGAAAAGCAAGATACTGATGATCACACAGTATATATTAGTATTTAGCATATAAGAATAGTCATGCTGCATCATCAGTCTACATAAATAGGGAATAGTGTAATAGGAGGTGCGGCCACACTTGCGCTGAATGAAGAAGCTACAGGATGTCACAACTCTCCTTCCAGGATGTCCATGATTTGCTACGGAACATTGCCGGAAACACTGGAGTAGTAATGCGTGTGACATGTTAGCAAGGGTGTAACATGTTTTCCTCATGCGGCTAACAGTGTTTTAAGGAAAGTTCCCATGCGAGTGTATCCGCGTCTTGACAACTGTGTAGACACCTCACGGCCTGACGCTCACCATCCTTGACTCGTGATGAACAGACAGGAAGGGGAAAAGGTGGTTAGATTTGCTGCGACAGGCTGAGATAAGCAGAGGTGGAAACGCAGCGTGCTGAATGACATTTCTTCCCCAGGGTAAGGCGTGCCTCAGCTATGCATACCACTACCCTCATTTAATTGCATGAACGACTGCCCGCTGCCATTTATTCATTCTTGGTGTTGATCATGTGTGTGTGTGTGTGTGTGTGTGTGTGTGTGTGTGTGTGTGTGTGTGTGTGTGTGTGTGTGTGTTATAATCCTGTGTACTGTAAGTGACACCGCAACACGAGCAATATCGTAAAGTTTATTTATTCATTTATGTGTTTATTTTGTTTATAAATCTAGTATGCTGCCATTAAAGGTGACCCTGCAAGACTCATACACTTGGCAAATAATTCCTCCTCCGTGCTGTTCGTCTTCCCCCGTTTGAGGGTTGATCACCTCTTCACAAGTAACCCAGAGAGGGGAAGATTGACAACGCGGCGGGATAATCACGTGGCAAGATTTACACCTCGGGAATGACATCGCGAAATAGGAAAGACGAAAGCGAAAGGAATGCAAATTTTTCTCCTCACTTGCTGTATATAGTGTTATGAGGCTTTAGTGACTCATCCCTTTAGTTCCTTATGCGCTTCTCTTACATGTGATTATTCGTGGCAGCCTCACTGAACTGGCACAGAGAAAAGAATGACTCCCTGCGAAAGAGTGACGAAATAAGTCAGACAGTGCATGCAAGTTGAGGAGCTTTCGTATTACCTGCAGCCTTGACAAAGTGTGTGTGTGTGTGTGTGTGTGTGTGTGTGTGTGTGTGTGTGTGTGTGTGTGTGTGTGTGTGTGTGTGTGTGTGTGTGTGTGTGTGTGTGTGTGTGTGTGTGTGTGTGTGTGTGTGTGTGTGTGTGTGTGTGTGTGTGTGTGTGTGTGTTTGGGGTGTGGGGGGAAAGGTATTGGGTAGGCGGGTCTAGTTGTTTGGTTATACACAGGTGTGAGAGTTTACGGTATTTGACAGAATCCTTGAAAGCGAGCAAGTAATTCAACGCTCCTTTTTGCGGGAGCGTGTGTTGAGCAGGAACACGTGACCAGCAGGGCTTCGCATCTTCAGGAGCCCTCCCCTTGTTATGACCGGCTCAGGAGGGGAGTAAGTGGGGCATTAGGTGCATAACAGCGCTGCAGGTGATATCTGCCGGCCCACTGACCTGCTCGCGGCCCCTCATCCTTCGCCTCATTACTGTCCCTACCCGCTCCTTCCTGGTTATCCCTCCCGCTCACCCTCTCATTCCCCCACAACATTCTCCCTTCAAACCGTGCTCTCCATCATTTCTCATGCCTTCCTCCCATGTGTTGACTCCATATCCCACTCCTGTTCCCATGCACCATGACGTCCAGCCTCCACCTTTCCGCCTTCCTATCCTGCTCATTTGTTAGCTCGGCATTAGATCGGCTGACTTTTTTTTTTTTTATCTCTTGCATTATCTAAACAAGCATTTCTTATATATTCAGGAATAGTTCTCGCCGTAACTTGTGAGCCATGCTGCTGTTACCGTAAAGCCTTGGAAAAACTGAGGTATTCGTATAGATACGAGATGGAGTTGGTTGAATGATTGCAGTCTGTCTGTTCTAACCTTCCATGTTCCCTTTCCCAAAAGTGTCCTGTGTTTCAGTATGGTATGAAGTCATAGTTCATTTTGTAGCTTCTTGAAGGAGAAACATTTCAAGTAACATAAAGACATAGGAAAATAAGAGAACCTACAAGAAGCCGTCAAGCCTACACGTGACAGTCCCTGTATGAAACATACCTAACTATTTCTATCTACAATTTCCATCTATGATATTGTCTAATTTTCTTTTAGTGTTCCCTAATGAAACAGCACTAACAACCTGCTAACTGATTCTATCCCATTCATCTACCACTGTATTTAAGTAACTCCTTCCTCTCTCTTTTCTAAAAGCTGCTCATTCCTGCATAGGTTATGGCCCAAACATGATCAAACCCAAACACCGATATGTATATGCATACTCACGCAGGAACACTTTTCTCCCGACTGTCTGGCACCTCCACTATTATTTGATCATCTCGCCGACAAGTGAACGCCTCAGGCACTCAGGACGCTCGCCATCAAGAGTAAAAAAAAAAAAATAAACATATTGATTGTTGACGCCGCCTCTATCCTGCGGAGCCCCGGCGCCTCAAAATGCTGTGAGGAAATTCTCTGTACGCAGCACTCAGTCTCGCGCCGTCTCTTTCATATTATGAATTAACCATTGTAGAACTGGAATAGCTCTTATTTTCAGTAATAATTCAGGATGTTATTCTGTCTTCCTGGATGGTGCCGGCGCGAATATTGCCGAAGGTTTTTTCTTTTATGTCTGTGTGTCGCGGTAATTAGCCAAGTGTTTACGAGTGAATTGGTTGGGAGAGTTCCATTACCTGCACGGCGAGGTGTCACAGGACATCAGACAGCGCAGTGCAAGCCACTCGCTACCCAAGCCGTCCCGCAGACCACCAGTGCCTTCACCACTTCGCAACCGTGTAAGTCAGTGCTTGAGGAACAAAATCATCAAGCATTGAAAAAAAAAAGCCTTTAGTGAATAACACTTGCGTTTGGGGAGTTTGAGAACGCTATCCTCATCTTTCGCATCTTTTTTCTCCATTAGAATTCAGTTATCTTTGTTGATTTGCAGTCGAAAATATTTTAGTTCGCCACGCACCGTTGAAGGAAGACAAGATTCTAATAAACAAGTGTGTTACATTTCCGACCACAGAAAGGAAAAAAAAGGTTGAATAGTTTCGTGTCGGATCGCCATGTAAGCCTGTAAAGGTGCAATGCTTCAGTTAGCAGAGAAGTAGACTCAACACTTGTCAGAGGCTCCACTCGTGTAGCAACAGTGTCATCTTCATCACTGTGTGAAGATCACAGATGTGTTCATTACCAAGCTGTAGCCGCACACTGTTGTGATGGTGCGGCGGCGGCAGCATTACGCTGCTGAGGGTGTACTCGGTGCCCTTAGCGTGGGGTGCTGTATGTTTGTCAAGCAGGTCTTCCGGTAAGGATTTTTCTCTTTTTGAGTTGTGACGTGAGGATTTCCGCGATGCTGAATGACGGACTCGCCAAATGCCGCTCGTCTTCTCGTGCCACTCAAAGCTGTGTGAAAATACTTAAAGCATCAGATTCACTTACCCATTGATGCCTTCAGTTGTGGGCGTTGTGTGATGGCGTCTTTAGTGTTCCTGCACATAATTTCAGGAGTCCTACATCTGGTTATCAAAAGGAATAGGTAAATAACAATTAAGTAACGTCGCTATGGGAAGGGAGAAAGTGGTACTACGTGCCAACTAGTTCGTGCTAAGTTTTTGGAACCAGGTACGTTAAAACAGGTTCGAAACATTGCGACCTTTTCTCCCACAAACCTATTTCCCAATTTGAACACTTGCTTAGAAATGAGATCGTGAAGATTATTTTAAAACACAGTTGGAAACACGCTCGTGGTAATATGTTCATTTCGAAATTGTCCCCAGGTAGACTTCAGGAATACCGTAAATATTTGTTAGCAAATTTGGTGAAGGACTTGGAAATAAGATCTTACTTGATAATTGCAAATTTTATCGATGATACTAAGAAATTTGACGATTATTTCAATCAAATTACTAAGACTACATTATTGTACCGTGTGCAATGACTAAAAGTTCATACGATTATGAGTTTCTGTGAAAGATCACAGTTCTGCAATGTTTACAGGTAGAGTTATTATACTGGTGATCCTTGACATTAACTTGCTCATCAAAAGCATACACGATGAAACCGCGTCTCTGTGCCTCGATTTTTCTGATCTGCCTTGGCTCACCTTGACTACCCTCATTCATTGTTACAGCAAAGGAGTGTATTGGAATCACTGCCAAGGGCCGGATAATTATATTGAATGATAAGACACAGACAAGAGACAGGGATAGCGTTAATGTTTCATCATAATGTATCAGAATTGCACTTAACACTACACCACAATGCCTACTCGTAAAGTCAGAGATGTTTGAGCCGAGGGCGCTACTCAACCGGGCCGAACCCACTATCACGGGAACTGTGAGTGCACCGAGTGAACTGCGAGTGCACAGAGGAAAGGTATGCCATGAAGCACTTCCCAGAATCCCCACTGCTGCTGAGTGGATGTTTTCGAACGTAATTTTAGGTAACACTTTTCGAACCTACTTTCAACTCGAACTTTTCAAACTTTATTCCAACAAGCTTTTTTTTTTTTTTTTTTTTTATCTAACTAACGTCTACTTGGAAAGAAATTCGAGCATGTACCTGTTTCAAACCCTGTACTATCTTATTCTACACGAACCTAATTCACCAACCCTCGCTATGTGGAAGGCAGGCAGACAATTAAAGGTAGATTGATGAAAAGTAAATTTAAATATTTAGACATTCCATTATTATATTTTATTTAGGCCGATATCACTTCATGTTCTTAGCGTACCGCAGTTCTAAGATAGTCATCTCCTATTTAGGGGCTCAGATAGTCAGCCATGATAGGCAGGAATTTTGAGTGATCTTTTTACAGAAGCTCATTCCAATCACGAGAGCCTCCAGATGCAGTTGTCTGCAAAGGTAGAATTAATAGAAACAGCAGGTGTTGTGAGGCGGTAGATAGAATGTGTGTGTGCCACTGTAGCAGAGCGGTGGGGTGAAGAATCTTGTTCAGAAAAAGGCTGAACAAGTCAGGGTCATTCGTTCCAGCGATGTTGATAGAAATCTTGCATAGAAAAGTTTACACACACACACACACACACACACACACACACACACACACACACACACACACACACACGCGTAGTGTAGTGGTTAGCACGCTCGACTCACAAACGAGAGGGCCGGGTTCGAGTCCCGGCGCGGCGGGGCAAATGGGCAAGCCTCTTAATGTGTGGCCCCTGTTCACCTAGCAGTAAATAGGTACGGGATGTAACTCGAGGGGTTGTGGCCTCGCTTTCCCTGTGTGTGGAGTGTGTTGTGGTCTCAGTCCTACCCGAAGATCGGTCTATGAGCTCTGAGCTCGCTCCGTGATGGGGAAGACTGGCTGTGTGACCAGCAGGCGACCGTGATGAATTACACACACACACACACACACACACACACACACACACATGTATTTTTCACTGTGTGTGTGTGTGTGTGTGTGTGTGTGTGTGTGTGTGTGTGTGTGTGTGTGTGTGTGTCGCGCAGTGCATTAGCCTTTCTATGCACGGCTTCCATCAACATGGCTCAGACAGCTGGCCTGAGTTGCTGAGTCTGTTTGTGAATAACATTCTTCACGCGCCGCCCTCCCTACACAGTAACACCATGCTTGTACAACGGTCCCGTCACTACCCCCACACAACCACCCAGCGTTGTCAGCATTCTGAAGACTTAAAAGCTAAACATACTCCCGTTACGTACATGTACATCGACATATAAAAAAAAACTGGGTAAATAAAAAAAAGCCCCGTTTTTTATTTATAGTTTACTTTCCTTTTACTATTTCCTTGGTGGGTACACTTCCAGCCACCTTCCTCCCGCGCCCCACAAATCTTTCTTCCCTTCCTCCAGTCTTTTCCCTTCTCTCGTCTTCTTCATATCTCCTCTCTATTTCCCACCATTGTTAGCCGTACAAACACTGCCGCCTACAACGTTCCTCTTCCTTCCCCCCCATTCCCCCTCCTCACCTCCGTGCGGCCTGCCGCGTTCCTCTGCTAGAATAAACTCCACTTGTAGACCCTGGGGATAACGCTCTCCGGGGCCCGCACGCACCCTTCAAAGTTTCTTTACATTCCCCCTCAAGAATGAAGTATGTGCTTTGGCCCTCTGGGTAGTGGGAACTGGCAGGTCTGGTTCAGGTCTGAATGTGGCGATGCCTAATGGCGTGGCGGCAGACAGGTCTGTGGCGCTGGTGGAGGACGGCGGCGACAACTTTGAGTCCATTTTCCTCTGATCAATTTAGATGAATTTTTTCAGGTTCTATACATTATTTCACCCTTCTTTTAGTTAATGTGACTACATATTTATAAGGTTAACTTGTCCCGTACATCATTATAATCTATGGAAGCTGTGATATTTGATCGGATGTTTGACTGCAAAAGGCAACGCAACCATGCAAGAAACTTCGGTCTCTGAAACGAGATGGTGGATGTTCACTATGATGCGGCAAGACAACTTGTGGACATTTAAGTTCATCGTTTCAAGCTGAAGCGGTAAAAGTATATCAGACTTTTGGCTGAGTCACCAAGTCCGTGTGGTGTTAGGTGTTATTTTATGCACGAGGGGCAAAGCGAAATAAACTATCCACAGGTGTGACGTAGGCTCAGCGGTGCAGGAGGGCGAGGGTGGCACCAGCCCGTTGGTCTCCCCGGAGTGCCACCTGCCCCGCGCCCCGCCCCTCGCCACTGAATATATACATGAGCGCCTCCGATCCTGTTGCACCGGTGGCTATACATAAGCAACAAAGTGTGGGTCGAGCTGGTGTAAAGCGTCATCTCGTACCTCATGACAGTCGCTGGGAGAATATAAGCAGCCTCGCCCGTAGGCCTCGTCCCCGACGTGTGAGGCTCTGAGGAGGCTTATGTATGAGTAATAAACTAAAAAGAAATGTGCGTTCTTCTTTCTTTCTCTACACAGACATGTAGGCCGTCACACCTGCCCTGAGTAGCTTGCAAGTTCACGATGTGTTTGCTTGTGCTTCAAGGTGTACGTGTTCTGTGGTGTCCCGTCTTGTCGTGCGAGATTTTGACCATGCAATAAGTCCCTTGTCAAAAACTACCTTCCGCAGGCCCGTCTGTCATCGTCACCACCTTCAGCTGCACTGCCGCCTCCACCGCCACCCCAACACACCATTGTCAACTTGAGACTAATTCAACAACCGCTAGCAGTTGTAATCTCCACTTCTGCTGCTACCACCACCACCACATCTACCATGATAACAAAACAAAAACAGCAGCAGCGACAATAACAACAACACCCAACAACAACATCATACAATGTACAGTACATGATCGTGGCATCTAGCAATACACACACACACACACACACACACACACACACACACACACACACACACACACACACACACACACACACACACACACACACACACACACACACACACACACACAAATCACATGGGAAAAAAAATCATCAATATAAAAGAAATAAGGCAAGAACTCTTACAGGACAAAATACACAGCTGGAAGAAACAAGAACTGGGCCACGACGTCCACAGTCCACACACCCGCCGGCACCACCACCACCACCACCACCACCTGCCACCGCCGCCGCCACAGCCACACCCACAGAAACTCAACCCAAAAGACTAAGGAAAAAACATCGATAATTAACTTACCTTACCCGGATAAAAACGCCAGGAGCCAATCATAGGTGAAAACACTTCTTCTGTATTGCTCCCAATACCGCCACCACCTCCTATCCCCGCCCCCCATTCTCCTCCTCTTACCACCTTTCTCCTCCTCCTCCTCCTCCTCCTCCTCCTCCTCTCAGGGATCCCTTCCGCCAGTCTTCCATCAGTGCCTCTCACCTTTGTCTGGCCGATCCATCACACCTGGCTCACACCTGACTCACCGGCCAGACCACATCACCTGTCTTTCACTCATTAACTTTCCCTGTGTGTGTGTGTGTGTGTGTGTGTGTGTGTGTGTGTGTGTGTGTGTGTGTGTGTGTGTGTGTGTGTGTGTGTGTGTGTGCGCGCGCGCATCTATGTGTGTGTGTCTATATGTGTACGCACAGCTATCGGGCATGAGTACGGGTGTGTTCTGTACTGACTGTCGGTTGGAGCTGGTATACAAAGGCCCCAAAGCCGCGGACATGTAGTGTGCGCTTTAAGGCCTAAAGGTCAGTGAGCAAAAGTGGCTTAGGCTAATCTATAAACGGTGAAAAATGTTTATACACAAATTTCCGATAAAAAAAATTTTAAAAATATTTGAAAAAATGTATCGTGGACGAAGAGCAGAGTGCAGGGCGGCATCTCGGGCAGGTGTGATTTGTGCCGTCGACGTTTGATGAGATACGGGTTGTCGTGACGCGGGGCTCGCGTGTCCCCCGCACCACGGCACCTGGCCCTGACTTATCACCCGTCTCGCCCAGAACACGTCATCGTCGATTCTGAACTAGATTTTTGTCACTATAGGCCCAATGGACTCTTCCTAGTCTTAGTAGAGAAATTTTGGAATAAAAAAGCTCTGTCTTTTTTTTTCGCTTGTTAATGCCTGATGTATCGACGAACATGAGAGAGGCAACTCCGAACCACCCAAGGGCAGGCCCCATCTGTCCAAGTAAACTTGCAGAACAAAGCGGCTCCGGCCTGGCCGCCGCCGACCACGGGCAAAAGCCTAACAGCAAACATACTTCCTGGAGCGACTAGCGTCTCTCTGGGGACGAGAGAGAGAGAGAGAGAGAGAGAGAGAGAGATGCTGGATCCCAATCATCAAATACACTGCCCCTAACTGAATTATGAAAAAGTAACTCCTGGGTGTAAAACAGAACGCTTAATTGCCGCCGCTGATGCTCTGCTTGGTGTACTTGTTCCGACATTCACTAGGAATTAAGTGATATTGAAAATAAAATCTGTAATATACAAAATACACATTTTCAGTAGTTTTAATGAAATTGGATATTTTATGAAACGTGCATACATCAATCACGTTCATCAGCACAGCATCATTATAGCGAGAGAAGGCGTCACCAACCTTACCTGCAGTACAAACCAAAGTGACAGGTAGCGACTCCAATTGTCACGTGTGTCCGCCCCTCTTGGCTCAAAACGTTGGCCGGGGTTGGAGGTGCGAGAGTAGAGGAGGTACGAGAGACGAGAAGGAAGAGGTACGTCCATGAGTGATGACTGGCTAGATGCTCTTGCCGACGTTATTTAAGTTAGAAGTTGTTGGTTTATGAATTAACAGGAAGCCTTGCATGTAGGAAAGACGTGAACACAGCCACAATGTGCGTATCTCACAAAACGACGCATTGCCATGCTAGTCACCACAAGTCTTGAGGTGGAGTGGAATTGTTCCTAGATAACAAATTCAATACACGAGTAATCAGCAGCAGCCTTGCCAGCCACCTCGAGTCCCTGAGCAGCGGCCGACGAGAGGGGAAAGAGGCAGGGAGGTAGGTTGGGAGGAAGGGAGGGATCAGCGAGTATTAGGGCTGTAATCGACTTTTACAGCGCCCCGACGACTATGCCTTTACGTCACTGTGATGCCTTCCTCAAATACCGCCCGCCTGGCCCGCGTTCTCCCTCTTTCCTTCCCGACCAACACTATCCTCGCGATTCTCTCAAGCTTCCTCGTTCTTTTCCATTCTGCAAAATTCACTAAGGTTGGTAAGCTCAGTTGTCACGAAGGCCAGTGCTGTGCGTCGGTCCCTTCAATAAGCTAAGAAGAGATGACAGTAATGGGGAGTACGAGTAATATCCAAGGAATCAGGCTGCGTGTCTCAGTGATTGGGTGATTCAGACAGGCAAGAATCTCCGAGTACTGGATGAAAATTAACAGAATGGCTGGGTGAAGAGTGAAGAGTATAAAAGGAAACAAATAGGTGGTGAGGCATACAAAGGGAAACAGTTGAGTTAAATAGAGTTCATGGGCGTTAATATTTTTAGAGATATGACACAGATTGATTGGGTAGATAGAGATGAATAGATGAATAAAAGGATAGATGGCAAGTTAAACATATCGGATGAATAGGCTTAGTAAGGGACAACGAGCAGAACAGACAGGCAAGCAGGCAGGCGGATAAACAGAGAGACAGCCAGATACAGGTAATATTAGACAAGCCAGCCCAGCCTCCCGGTACACATTTCCGTGCCTGCATGCGGCTTAAGTCCTTTTTTTTCTCTCTCTCTCTCTCTCTCTCGCTCTCTTTTCTTTTTCTTTTTATTTCATTTCTTTTTCGTGTGTACATCCTTTACATTTATTTTGTTATTGTTTTTTCTACGTTTACCGCCTTTTTCATTTCCTTTGTTTCTGTGATTTTTTTGTTTATTTTTCTTACATGTGTGTGTGTGTGTGTGTGTGTGTGTGTGTGTGTGTGTGTGTGTGTGTGTGTGTGTGTGTGTGTGTGTGTGTGTGTGTGTGTGTGTGTGTGTGTGTGTGTGTGTTTCTGTCTTTTCAGTCTTTAAAACCTACACGATTAGCAAGCACAACACTCGTGTCTGGCGATGTTTCCCTTTAAAGACTTCAGCATGCTCGTCACATACACGCCGCTGCTTCAGGTGTGGTTAATTGTGCCAGTCGTCGGTATCTAAGAACAGCGTCTTGGATACACGATGGAAAGAGTAAGCATGCAAACCACAATGATAGATACAGTAATAAATTGATAAAGTATACATGAATAACGAAATCAGTAAGTCTGTGAAATACGAAAGCTATTCTTTGGGGGGAAAAAAAAGTAAAGGATAAGCAAACGAAAAACAACAAACGAATCACAGTGAACGTTATAACTGAAACGCAAAAGTATATAGACAGCGTATAGGGCGGCCCACTGTGCACATCTCGTTCAGTTTGTGGGATATTGATGATTAACCCCTTCAGTAGCACGACGTGTTTTCATATTTATTCTGGTTACTATTTGGTGATTTTATGCAGCTTCAGAAACTTATGTGGGGGATTAAAATAGTGAAGACTCTGGCCATTAATCTGTTGGCTTCCATAGACCCTATCTAATATAAATAAAACCGTCCAATCACACCAAAAATTCATGATAAAAATGCGTTCCAGTACTGAAAGGGTTAGTTCTGTCCACATCCTCCTAGAGAAAGAACCCCTGCATGTTGTGACTCTTGCCTCAACAGTTAGTCGGTGCGTCACGAGCATGGGAAAAATATTATAGAATGGACGTGTCAGTATCTTTTTGCTAACATATATGAAACTGTAAATTTTATATTGCTTAAACTTTCTGCGTATCGTTCAACGGTTTCGAAACTGAACTGAAGGGATATGACTTTTTCACTGCACCGGATTTTAGTGCACTGACTGACATATTTTGTGTATTTCTACTATATCGCCTCACAAATTGCACTTATTATACTCAACATACTCGTCCATAATAATATAATCCATATCGCCACTACGTTCACTGCAGTAACAACAACAACAGTAACAATTACTACTACTACTACTACTATAACAATTACTACTACTACTACTACTATTGGTATAATATAAATAATAATGACAATAGTAATAATAAGAAATATGCAAACAGAAGATAGGTAGATTAGGAAAGAATAGAACACACACACACACACACACAGGCAACAGAAAAAAAGCAACACCGCTCCACATCGTAAAGTCTCGGCGGAGTTAGCGGCAGCAACGGCTGATCGAGATTAGCAAATCTTAATTAAACGAACCCGATTTGTCCGGCCACATAAATCTTTGGCAGCGACCATTATCACGGCCCCTTTCTCTCTCTCTCTCTCTCTCTCTCTCTCTCTCTCTCTCTCTCTCTCTCTCTCTCTCTCTCTCTCTCTCTCTCTCTCTCTCTCTCTCTCTCTCTCTCTCTCTCTCTCTCTCTCTCTCTCTCTCTCGTCAAATATGTACTGTACCAGAAGCGATATAATTCAGTACATTGACAGTTCCGTTAGAAAAGTGAAGCCGCACGTTTGATTTGAGCAGGAGTCACTTACGTACGAATGGCAGTGGAAATAAACGAAAGGAGAGGAATGACAACGATATACTAAGGAATCCTGGAAACCGACAAATAAAACTCCAGTGCCGCTTTCTTTTTTATGAATCAGTCTACTTTTTTACCGAACTCTGGCCTTCTATTAATTTTTTCTGCTTCTTCCTCTTTCTTCCTTCTCCAGCGCCACCAGCATCTCCAGACGGCCTGATACAATAGCAGTAGCCACAAATGCCGCCGATGAGGAGTCGCTAGAGCTTAAGAGAAAAAATAAAACGCGGTGCTCTGAAAGGATTTTGTCTTATCTTGCGATCGGTGTGGCAGTGTAGCGTCTCTGTCCTGGCCGAGCCTCCCAGCAGTGTTTTGGATGATGACTGTGCTGAGAATGTAAGCAAGCAAGGTGTTCGTGTGATGAGTAAGTGTTACCATGGCAGGAAATTAACACGCGCGAGGATGTTAATAATAATGATAATGATGATGATGATGATGATAATAATAATAATAATAATGATAATAGTGATTATTATTATTATTATTATTATTATTATTATTATTATTATTATTATTATTATTATTATTATTAT
>NC_059296.1:1960000-1985000 GCF_017591435.1 Portunus trituberculatus
TTTAGCAATTTTGAGCCTTTCAGGAAACTCACCTTTGCGGAATGTTAAATTAATAAAATTAGATATAATAGGTGCTAAGATACGTATGGTGATGTTGATAACCTTGATGTGAATATCATTCTCTCTCTCTCTCTCTCTCTCTCTCTCTCTCTCTCTCTCTCTCTCTCTCTCTCTCTCTCTCTCTCTCTCTCTCTCTCTCTCTCTCTCTCTCTCTCTCTCTCTCTCTCTCTCTCTTTCCTCAGTGTGCAATACGTGATGACAGGAAATAAATACTGTATATCATTGTATTGTTTCCCGAGGTGACGCTTACATACTCCCGATTGGAACGCTGGGGCAGGTATGGGTGATGCGGTATCGAAGCTGGCATGTTTGGCGAGGCTGGCTGAGGTGTAGTAGTAAGGGCGAAGCAGTGTTAAAGACAGGATATCGTGTGGCTCTGGCAAGTACGTAACTGCCGCCGGGGGTGTTGCTCCTGGCGGCGCCGCAGAGGGGTGGCGGTGATCTAGTGGCCACGTTCAGCTTCCTTCATTACCGACTAATCTACTGAGGAGGGGGAGGGACACGAGGGGAAAGGAGATGAGAACGCGAGATCGTGTCGGGAGAGAGAAAAAAAAAAAGGAAGAAAGAAAGAAGGGGGAAAAAAGTATTAGGAAGAGAGACGCTCAGAAGAATGGTAGCAAGGAAAGAAGAGAAAAAAATAATAAAATGGAAAGTGTTGGACATCTGAACCTTGAAGTAAAACTGATGAGAGCACCAGACCATAAAGATAATTGAAAGGATCTGAGAGAGAGAGAGAGAGAGAGAGAGAGAGAGAGAGAGAGAGAGAGAGAGAGAGAGAGAGAGAGAGAGAGAGAGAGATCCAGGACAAAAGTAGCTAGCAAAAAAGAGAGAGAGAGAGAGAGAGAGAGAGAGAGTCTTGTAGGGAAGGAAACAAGTGGGAACCAGCGGAAGAGAAGGAGGGTTGAGGAGGAGAGAATAGTAAGGTGCCGAACTGGAAACACTCGCCATTGAAAGGAACCGTCGCTGACCACCATGAAATTGAATCATAGACACTCTACTAATGGCTTGTTTAAGGTGACTGAAACCCTGAAATGAGAATAAAGGATGATGGAGTGTCCAGGAGGAGGAGAAGATTGGAGAAAGTGAAAATGAGAGGGCAAGGAGAAAAGGAGTGTAAGAAGATTGAGAAGTAGAAAAAGGAGGAGCAGAGCGGAGGAACAAACTGTGTAACGCGGTCAGGGAGAGGAATGTCTGACTCGACGCTGCACGATCAAGATAATTATGTTGACTTCCCTCGGCCGGGAGTCGATAGAAGGAGGAGGAAGTTGGAAAAAAATTAGGAACACTTTGGGAAACACGCCGTGGGAGATGTAAGGCAAGTATGGGATGTGAGGCAGACCTATGAGGGGGAGTGGGGAGAGGTGGCGGGTCCAGGGAACGGCAAGCAGACTGAGGGGAATGAAAAGAGAAGTCCAGGGTGTGAGGCAGACAGAAGAGGAGGAAGTCTTAAAGTATTATCCACTCTACATGCCAAGGTGAACTGTTCTTTTTGTCTAATCTTTCTTCACAATTTTTTTTTTTTTTTTTTTTTTTTTTTTACGGTAAGGCTTATAGCGCCTGTAGGCACACTTGAAGAGTGTATGGGAAGCGCTGTTCAGCTTCCGCCCATTAGTGGCGCAGGCAATTTTATTTATAGTGATACCCATATTAGGGCCCATATCACCGCCCCAGCTCATCTTGAGTGTAACCACCTAGAACCTGGGTATCATGGTGATATGTAGGTAACTTTAAACCACTCGACAAATGGCAAAGTGTTTTAAGGCTGTACGTGGTGGGATTCAAACCTACGTGGACGTCTGCCCGATCCCACGCTCACCACCTCATCCACTATGCCACCGCCAGTCCGTCAACAACGCCACTAGAACAGCTGATCACACCACCGCCTAGGGTTGTTGCCGGCGCAGTTCATAGTGTTAGAGCGCCATGGAGTCAGTCTTTCATCGGCTTATCGGTGTCGACTCTGCGTTTTTGAGTCAGCCAGCGAACGATCCCTGGTAACCTCGAGGCGCTTATATCACTGTCTACAACACTGTCACCTGAAGATTAAGAAAGTGGTGATGTGGGGCTGAGACTTGCTTTTATGGTCAGAAAGGAAGCTTAAACAGAATGATCTTACATACCTATGCACCACATCCCCCTTCGCTTCTCGCAGCTCGCAGTGTTAATCTCAGCGTGTTGAATTTTTAAAGATGGTATAATTTTCTGCATAGACAAATTTGGCATAGAAGTGATGTTACTCATTCCTGGTGCAAATACTGTTTCCTGTCAGCTGCTGGTGGTGATGGTGGTGGTGGTGGTGGAGGCCCAGTGTGCGTACGTTTGGGAGGCCTGGGGATCGATTCTGTGCTGGTGGGTTGTCGCTGCAAACACAAGCCACGTTTCTCATTTTCTTCCCTTTTCCACTATTTCCGGAAATAAAGTTGCTTTAAATTCGCGAACGTCATGAGAGATTCTTTGCCAATCGTTTGTTTACTTGCATTTTTAATGGTTTTTCATTTCTTCGTACTGTTCCGGTTCGAACAGATTGATTATGGTTGTAATGGTGATATGCGCTTTTTTTTATATATGAGTGAATTACTGACAAGTAGACA
Source organism: Portunus trituberculatus (assembly GCF_017591435.1). Classification (NCBI taxonomy): domain Eukaryota; kingdom Metazoa; phylum Arthropoda; class Malacostraca; order Decapoda; family Portunidae; genus Portunus; species Portunus trituberculatus. The sequence goes on from NC_059296.1 coordinate 1,962,652, forward strand.
AACCTCAGAGAAACATTGTTGTACAACGGAAGAGTTAACCGTTTCGATTCGACGGATGAACGGGTCAGCCCAGCCACACAGGGTGGGTGAGAGACGAGTATACCGCCTGAGGAAGAGCAGACCCTTGCGACAGTTAATTAGTCTGAGTACCTGCCTCATACTTTTTTTCAGATTAACATGTATAGAAAAATGTATATCCTTACACGACTTTATAGAATACAAAATATTTTTCTTTATTTAATACTGAGACTTTTCAGATCGCGGAGACAGCATTGACGAGATGAGGCCATCTCCCAGCTTTCACGGGCACGCACCAGTGTTTAGGCTCAGTGTAATTAATATCCAGAATAGATGTGTCACAAGAAGATATCCGCGAACACTGCCTCGTTCCTTCGCTGGCGCGTGGCGGACAGCCCGTGACCTCCTTTGTGACTGGAGGTGCTCCAGGCGGTAGAGAAAGTGATGCATTAACCCATGTCTCTATAGAAACAGCCTGCACTCTACACTATGCCAGCAACTCTGTCCAGCAGGAGCAGCGAGTGAGAGCGGCAGAATCCTGGAGCGCTTAAATAATCCACTATCTAGATTTCACATGACATACATTCAGGCAGAAATAAAATAACGTCTCTCACAGCTGGTCCTGTTGCTAATGTAAGTGATGGTGGTAATACGGGGACGGTGGAGTGGGGTTGCAGTGACGGTGGTGGTGGTGGTGGTGGTCAGTGTCGGTAGCTCTGTGGTAGGCCCCGTGGAAGAGATTGGCTGTCGATGTGTGATATCTGACAAATGTCGTTCGCTGATTGAAGGAAACCTGACACCCCCCACAACCCCCTTCTTACCACTGTATTCCCTCCTCGTCTCTCTCTCTCTCTCTCTCTCTCTCTCTCTCTCTCTCTCTCTCTCTCTCTCTCTCTCTCTCTCTCTGTCACACACACACACACACACACACACAACGAGTGCGGATGGGTGCATGTATTTTTACTCCACACTGAATATTACAAGTCCTGGTGTAAATTGAAAACAGTGCGTCGAGTGTCTTGTCCGTGGTCTTTTATTTCCCTCGTCAAGAGCACCTCATTCGTTAAACACACACGCAGAGTAATCAGTCTTCCCAGTGCACTGTGACTTTACTCCTCTTACATTCTGGTAATTTCAAGTTTTAAAGACGCAGTTAAAAGCAGAGGTCACAATCGCTAGTGACGGCATACAGGGCTGCTGGGAAGTAGTGCATCGAATTACAGAAGAATAAGCAATACAATTCCGCTACATCTATATGAAAATACAGCTGTGTGATTCTCGTGACGCATTTCGAGACATGAATGTGCTACAGATGGCAGTGAAAAAGTACATTTCTTATCTAACATTGGCAGTGTGCGAGGCTCCTGGGGGAAGAGCTGAGTGGTGGGACTGAGCGATAATGAGTGATGGTTGAGGTAAGCTGATTTCTATGGAGCCAGATGAAACATCCCGCATCCATTATGCCCAATATTTCTTTTACAGTACATAAATGTTCAATTTTGCACAAATACATTTTGTTTACAGAAATTAAGATCAGTTTGTATGTCTAGAACTGTACTTCACTACCGAGAGAGGTGGTCGTTGTTGTTCCAAACGGATGCAGCAGCGTTCAGCGCCACTACATCTGGAGGCGCCACTCCCTGATGCCCTTCATGGTGACTGACTCAGCTAATTGCACTCTAATGTTCTGACCTCGGTATCCATCTGCTACTACAAATCCAAATTTGACTTTATTCTCGCTTCAAGTCGTCTTGGTCGGTGGAAATTGTCAGCCTCATCACGCACGCGTGGTGCATGAACGCGACAAGACAAAATGCAGCCTTTGTTTTATTTCTGGAGCACAACCCTGATGCTGCAGTGTACCGTGCCTGTTCAGGATTTACATACTGTGTGGCATCATGTGCATATACCACATCGATCTACTTAGATTTGCCTGGCGACTGAAGACCAACCCAGCAGGTTGTGGATTGCTGAACAGTGTCGTCGTGAATTCCGGTGTGGAAGTACGCAATGTCGTCACCTTTGTCTGGGAGCTTGGCAGCGACATCAGCCACCACTCCATCCAGTGTGATGGCAAGAAAGGTTTTACATTGATTAAAGTTAGAATAACTGAATTTGCTACTAAGCGATCTTGTGGTAATGACACTTCATTTTAGCAGACTGGAAATTAGGTTATATATATATATATATATATATATATATATATATATATATATATATATATATATATATATATATATATATATATATATATATATATATATATATATTCCCGATAGTGTAGGGGTAGGATGGAAATAAGAATTTTCTGTCATATCGTGATTAAAAATAAATTGTGTAATAAATAGACACTACAGGAAATTTAGACACCAAGTAAAGAAGCGCTGTGTTATTGTCTTATAAGATGGACGTTATGGCCTCCGTTTCCACCATTCCCAAGGACTGCGAGCCAAACGTCAATTGATATGTGAAATTCAAATGTAGGCGTCACCGAGAAAGATATTATTATTATTATATAAATATGTACATGAAATATTCATTCCTATGGATGAGCTGACGTACGAACAGTACTGGTATATTGAGTGAGCCGCCACCAACGCACCTGCCAATATGATAAACCATTCGTGCTGCACTTATGACGATGAAATCCGCTGCAAAAACATATCCATAAATACAGTAAGATTAATTTTCCCTCAACTGTTTAAAGCTCGTGCGGCATTTGTGTTGGCTTGGCTGCATACAAGTTGTTAAGACAGGAACCTGTCACAAAAGTATATAGATAACAGATGTGAAATTGATGTAGAAAAGATCATATATAATGTATTTCTTCTTTATTTATATTTATTCATAGTCATGGCACTATACCTGTGGTGGTAATGATGATGACCGCTCTGCCCTCCAATGATCACTATCGCTGTTGGCAGCAGATGAGCGCTTTTGCACCGCCGCCAATCGAATAACACAAAAAAGCCAATTTAGATATACAAAGATTAGATTATAATTAAACATTTCAGGAACATAAGAGAATAAAAACATTAGTAAATTACTGGTGTGTGTGTGTGTGTGTGTGTGTGTGTGTGTGTGTGTGTGTGTGTGTGTGTGTGTGTGTGTGTGTGTGTGTGTGTAAGAGAGAGAGAGAGAGAGAGAGAGAGAGAGAGAGAGAGAGATTCATTTATGACAATGAAACTACAACATTAATGTGACTCAAACCTAAAGAAATTACTCCTCCACTTTTAACTACTCCCTTGATAACAACATCGGAGAAACAGACGCTAAACTAAGTAAGAATGAGAGGAGTATAGCGTTATGGAAGACGCCAAACACCACACCTGATGCGCACCAAGTGTTCCAGCAATCCGCGTCTCTTGCCGCTCTTTCCTGACTGACGAATGACACGAATCTCTTAATCACAAACATCGCCAGCGCTAGCACCGCCATGGGAAGAAAAAAAAAAGAGATTCATGTTTAGCTATTATAAAAAGTCCAATTAGCTGAACATCAATGGGAGGGAAAAAATGCTGGATATTATTATTATTATCATTATTGCAAACATCATCGAAAGCTCACAGAAAGTATTAGCTGATTAATAATTTATAACACTCACGATTGGAGAGCTATGTGAAGGGAGGGGAGGGGGGGGGATGCACCAGACACAGAGACCTCCCCACATCCTCCTCCTCCTCCTCCTCCTCCTCCTCCTCCTCCTCCTCCTCTGTTCCAGTCTGCTATGGATGACAATGAGCGGAATCATGGAGGCTGTCTGGACGCGATTGACCAATGGATTTGTGAATAGTGTGTCGTGGCGCCGCATCAAGTGACGTGGAGGTGGGAATAATGAAACAGCAAGGGACAATGGCAAAGGGTAATAAGTTCAACAGCGTTACTTATAAAACAACTAACAAGATAAAATTGAATATAATTGATAGAAGAGAGAGCAAAGCGTGAGTGGAGTGGGTTACAATGAGACACCGCGAGAAGAGCAAGTTATAGAAGAGCCAGCCAGTGTTCGTTCTCCCATCTGTCGACCTGAGTGATTGTTCTATACGCTTCAACAACAGGGTCATAAGGCGCCGCATGTAGTGTTCTAAAATTCTTGTAGGAATACATACACACATACATGCATACATACATAGGTAAAACAATATGAAATGAAACAAAACAAGGCTTGGGTGAGGGAGACGCTTGAAGTGGAACTGGAATTTGATTGATTGACTGATTGCTTGATGGGTCAGTTCATCCCGCGCCGCAGTGTCATTGGTCATATAGCGCCGCGCCAGTCAAATAACATTAAAATGCCTAATGTATTAAAAACTACAATAAAAAAGTAAATATATTAAAACTACGAATGAAACTATTAAATAATGCATTTTGAAACCAGATAGAGGCGATGGGCAAGATGAACGTTCTCTACATGTACTGTATGTACTTTGAACCACCTACTTCTCGCCTCGTACAGAGTGACACGGCTAGACTGACAGGAGGGCACGTCTTATCAGGCTGTTAGGGCTGAATCATTATAGAGTGCTCTGAAAAGACATGAGATAGATTTATGGGCGGGGTGATGAGTAAAAATAGGTAAATATGTTCCATACAATGACTGCCACGTGTAGGCCCGATGGCTTCTTGCAGTTTCTCTTACTCTCGTATACGTTATTATATCTTTATGGGATGAACGGAGGCTGTTTCCTTGTATATCTAACGCATCTTTGTTTTGTGTTTGTTTTTTCCTCCGTCAAATCTGATGAATTATTGTTTGTCTCAACGCAGAAATGGGGACGTGAGCTTCCTTGGTTATGAAGGAAAAACTGAAGTGTAGAAGGATAATTTCCGGCGATGACTTACGTGTCGTTGGTGCAGCGGATGATCCTGGTGCACCTCCTGTTAGATTAAAGATCCATACCTGAGTGATTTTTGTTGCTGGCACGAGTTCTGTACTAATTCATTAATTTTTGTATTTATTTATTTTTTAGTGAAGGTGGATACTTTCAAAAGGGGAGCATCATTACTCCATAGATCGACGTTTTGTAGCTTTTTATTTTTATTATTAATTTTACAATCTTACTCCTGGCCATTATTCTCACTTAGCCATTCTTGCGCGCACACACACACACACACACACACACACACACACACACACACACACACAAATAAGTAAATAGATAAAATAAAAATACAATGTCATCATCTAAACAGTTTTCACAAGGATAGGCTTTACATTTTTTTAGTAGTAGTAGTAGTAGTAGTACCAGTAGTAGTAGTATTAATAATAGTAGTAGTAGTAGTAATAATAGTAGTAGTAGTAGTAATAGTAGTAGTAGTAGTAGTAATGTCAGTAGCAATAGCAGCACCCTCTTACATGCCGCCCCTCTTCGTAGTGCCGCCCAACATCGTGGACGGCAAAACCTCCGGGGACGTGATGGTGCAGGAGGGCGCTAACATCACCCTAGAGTGCAGCGCCACCGGCACACCCATGCCCACCATCACCTGGCGCCGCGAAGACCACATGAAGATCAACCTCAACAAGACGTATCGAGGTGTGTGTGTGTGTGTGTGTGTGTGTGTGTGTGTGTGTGTGTGTGTGTGTGTGTGTGTGTGTTTAGTTAATATCAAGGAGAGTGAGGCGGGAGACCATAAATAAAGATGGGCCGAACCGAATTTGAAATAAAGCTTTAAATTTTCATTATGGAAGTAAGCATTTGAAGGACTTTGATAGATTAATTCCGTGGTTTATGGTGAATTAAATGAGATAAATATAATAAAGAAAACTGTTCTTCAGATTAATTTCCTTAACTACCGATTGATGAAGACGAAGATGGTCATCATTTTGTAATAATTTTCCCACGGTAAGCTAAGTTTTCAACCTTTTGTCTGCCGCTGATGTAAGAGATGCACAAAGAGGAACACACCGGGGCAATACTCAACAAATGCAGGGTTGATACCTTAATGTGCTCCATAAACACACTAATCTACATCGACGGATTAAACGAAATCTGTGAAGGGAACACACGGGGAAACTCGGAACACTTACTAAGATATCAGTGACACACACACACACACACACACACACACACACACACACACACACACACACACACACACACACACACACACACACACACACACACACACACACACACACACATATTAAGACATCCATGATCTTATTTCCCTCCAGTCATGGAACACACGGGACCGAAGCTTCACCTGGCGAGGATAAGTAGGATGGACATGGCCGCTTACCTGTGCATCGCCCGCAACGGTGTCCCGCCCATTGTCAGCAAGAGGATGCAGGTCAGCGTCGACTGTGAGTGTCACCTCTCACTGAGTCACCAATCCCACTCAGCTCACCCAGTCAATCCTTCATCCTCAGATTCATCACTTATCCTGCACTACACCTGTTTCCTACTGATTCTGCTCACCACCTTTACTCATGTCCTCTCACCACTACCACCGCCTCATTGAAAGTTCTCCTACTCTCTCCCTCTCTCCCTCCCCTTAATTGTGTTTTGCTTCTCAATCTTAACCATTTTGCTATGGACACTGGCATTTTCCACTTAGGGTTTGGTAGCCGCGAAATGCCTTATTTTGTAGTTTCAGTTTGCTTTATAACCCGGTCACGCAGGCTCAGCAGTTAGCAGGCACACCAAACCTGAGTCAACAGCGGAGGCACAAAGCCGGTTTTAGTTAGTGGATTTATGTTTCTTTTTTTTTACGAGGAGCGTGACACACACACACACACACACACACACACACACCGCGTAGTGTAGTGGTTAGCACGCTCGACTCACAATCGAGAGGGCCGGGTTCGAGTCCCGGGCGCGGCAAGGCAAATAGGCAAGCCTCTTAATGTGTGGCCCCTGTTCACCTAGCAGTAAATAGGTACGGGATGTAACTCGAGGGGTTGTGGCCTCGCTTTCCCGGTGTGTGTTGTGTGTTGTGGTCTCAGTCCTACCCGAAGATCGGTCTATGAGCTATGAGCTCGCTCCGTAATGGGGAAGACTGGCTGGGTGACCAGCAGGCGACCGAGGTGAATTACACACACACACACACACACACACACACTGCACTTACCGGCGTTAGAGGAACCTCAGCCTCGATCAGATTTCTCCCGGTACTCTCGCAACTTTACGACCAATAATTTGAAACGAGAATGGCCATCTCAGTAATTGGGAAATTTCTTTCACCCTCTATACAGTTCTTTGTTACCAGGGTTAGGGGGAGCCCCGGGACTGCGGCGGCGTCACCTGCCAAGTCTGGTGTCGTCGCGCCTCCACTGGGTAGTTAGTGGTGGAGTCGACATGGCAGCGAGCCCCAGCAACACGGTGGTGCGTCAGCTGCCATTTTGCCTTTGCTGCAGGTTTGCGGTGGAGTGTGATGCTAGGATACTTTTGCTGAAATGAGAATGAGTTATATGATAAACATTCCTGATGGTCAGTTTTGTGAAACCAGAAACTTAGAACTTGCACAACAGTTATAAAGCTACGCCAGTATTTGAAGAACGCATGTCCTTGTGATGTGTGCGTGACGGAATGCGAGACTGGTGAAAACGAAATTATGGAATCTGCCATCAACGCACCACATCCTGCAAACTAAGTAATGCCATCTCTGCCATCTACCCCACAAACTCGGACACAGTTCAACACTGGTCGTCAGATCTAGGTTGAATTGTTCATGTTACGTCTGGGGATATTAGATTATTTGTGAGATGTTTTGAGAAGTTACGAGTGGTTTCTTATGTTAGGCCAGTGTCTAGATTCTAGAACGTAAATCTGAAGAACATCGTCGCTAAGGGAGAGGAGGAAGGAATCCTGCCGGAGATGACCCGGAAAAAAACAAATTACAATACTAAAACAACATACAAGAATTCCGAGATTTATGAAGTTCCGACTCATAACTTTTGTAGCCTCTTGAAAACTCCCATCCACGTTTATCGTTCCAGTGACTTGTATTGCCATCGCTCCCAACCCGAACTCACCGTGATCATACCTTCTATCCACCATCCACTCACGGTACAGACATCTATCCCTCTCACTCAATTCCATCACCTAGTCTTACTTGCGTTCCTTCCCTCCATAGTATCATTTCACCAGACCAACGCAGCAATTATCATAGTGCTTATGTTTTTATTCTACAATTCTTTGACATATACATTCAGATTAAAGACTTTTTATGAATGTGGGCATTGTATGAGTATTTCGTATCGATCCCCGTCACAGCTGCCTTACTTCCTCTCCATCCCACAGTCCCGCCCATGATGAGCATCCCGCACCAGCTGGTTGGGGCGCCCTTGGGTTATAGTATCACCCTGGAGTGCACCATCGAGGCCCACCCTCCGGCCCTCACCTACTGGACAAGGGGCTCCGGCATCATGCTCCACCAAGGACGCAAGTACTACATCACGGAACGGGTGAGTTGTTCTCTGGCCTTTCACACACACACACACACACACACACACACACACACACACACACACACACACACACACACACACACACACACACACACACACACACACACACACACACACACACACACACACACACACACACACACACACACACACACACACACACACACACACACACACACACACACACACGTGCCCGGTAGCTCAGTGGTTAGAGCGCTGGCTTCACAAACCAGAGGACCGGGGTTCGATTCCTCGGCCGGGTGGAGATATTTGGGTGTGTCTCCTTTCACGTGTAGCCCCTGTTCACCTAGCAGTGAGTAGGTACGGGATGTAAATCGAGGAGTTGTGACCTTGTTGTCCCGGTGTGTGGTGTGTGCCTGGTCTCAGGCCTATCCGAAGATCGGAAATAATGAGCTCTGAGCTCGTTCCGTAGGGTAACGTCTGGCTGTCTCGTCAGAGACTGCAGCAGATCAAACAGTGAAACACACACACACACACACACACACACACACATTATTTAGCCTAATTTTTATAGATTGTTAACTTGTCATACTAGGTAACGAGAGATTGAGGGATGTGTAAGAATAAACAGATGCAGGTTGCTGGTATATTAAGCAAACGATGTAGATGTAACCTGCTTAGTGCTGATCCTTCTCAAACTCAAACACAAATAAGCAGACTATTCCATGTATCACTAGATGCGTGTATTGCCAATGAATGACCAGTGCTACAAGTGATCAACTCAACACATATACCAAACTGTGGCTTTTGGATCTCTCTCTCTCTCTCTCTCTCTCTCTCTCTCTCTCTCTCTCTCTCTCTCTCTCTCTCTCTCTCTCTCTGATTTTTGTTACTCTAGGCCAGTCCCTCTCTTACATTAAACAAATATACAAAAAGAAAAAAGAAAACATCTCATCACCCGCTCTCTTCCCTCGGCAGAAGGGCGATGTCCCGTACCGCACACACATGAAGCTCACCATCAAGAGCCTCAAGCCTGACGACGACTTCGGGGAGTACAGGTGCGTGGCCAAGAACTCCCGCGGCGAGACGGAGGGAGAGATCAAGCTATACGGTGAGTGTGACACGTGGACGGCCAGACGGAGAGAAAGAGAGCGTGACAGGGGTGATAGAAGGGGAAAGGAACGGGAGGAATAGAGGCGTGTGTGTGTGTGTGTGTGTGTGTGTGTGTGTGTGTGTGTGTGTGTGTGTGTGTGTGTGTGTGTGTGTCCCTTCCAGTAAGTGGCTGTCAGGTGATCAGGAAACTCATGTGGCATAAAATCTGCTAAACAATGCATGTACTGTAAGAACCATTATCGAGTATTGATTTTTAAGCCGAAGTGTAAAATGGTAGTGATTAATAAGACTTCTTTCAAAAGTTGTTGGGTTTTTTTTTTTCTTCTTACCTGTAAGAGTGTGAGATAACTGTGATGTGATTACTCTCCTTATTGTTCGTAACTTGAAACTACTTATCAGAATATCGCTGTTACTACTAAACACATGTGGCCTCGCAAGCTTAAGATAGGCTGGCCCATAGCACGCACACACACACACACACACACACACACACCGCGTAGTGTAGTGTAGTGGTTAGCACGCTCGACTCACAATCGAGAGGGCTGGGTTCGAGTCCCGGTAAGCGGCGAGGCAAATGGGCAAATCTCTTAATGTGTAGCCCCTGTTCACCTAGCAGTAAGTAGGTACGAGATGTAACTCGAGGGGTTGTGGCCTCGCTTTCCCGGTGTGTGTTGTGTGTTGATGTGGTCTTAGTCCTACCCGAAGATCGGTCTATGAGCTCTGAGCTCGCTCCGTAATGGGGAAAACTGGCTGGGTGACCAGGAGATGACTGAGGTGAATTACACCAGGATTAAAGCTAATTCACGCCACAGAGGGATCACTGAAGGAAAACAAAGCTAGACCCGTAAAAGGGAAAAGAAATTAAGAAAGGAAAAAATCATTCTCTTTTCGCAGATCATTATTCCTTTAATTAGCCCTGACAGGAACCGAGTGAAAAGAGGAATCCCTGATGTGCTTCCTTCTACAAAGACTGCCAGGCGGGTCAAAGCGGCTGTGCTCCTTCATTTTTTTATTCCAGCATAAAGCAAACAAAGATTAAGCAAAAATAGCCTTTATGATAATCCTAGAGCCGAGAGGAGGTGACGGGGACCCTTATACAAATATCATAGTGCAACGTAATAGTTCATATTGAGCCAAATGTGTAGTCAGTTAAGATATTATCACTTTCTTGCGTTAGAAAGATGGACACAAAGAGTTAGAATATATAACAAGTTTGCGACAGCCCCACGTGGAGGGGTAAAGTGTAGGAAGGTTAGATGACAAAGTTATTGTAATATATGTAGTGATGATGTTTCATGATAAAAAAAAAATTTAAAAAAAAGCTAAATTAACACGAAATGACAAACAACCGTCTACGGGTGTATCGGCGCCTCGTTTCCTAAGTGGAACAACTGGAAAATACAAATAATACTCAGCGATGTTGTGGGGGAGATGTTGTCCAGTCAGATGTTTAGTTACACTGAACTGTCATTGAGCAAAACGGTTCGTACATTTCCCCGCGCTAAAGAAAGCAACAGTATCCTGCATGAACGCACAGCTGAGCAAAGGTAATAATTGGCGGAGAATAATGATTCTTCGCGAAGAAAACTTATAGTGATAGAGGAAGTTTAAAAGAGTTTTTGGCGGCGGCACAAATCATAGTTGTGACTGATTTAAGGAGAGAAGTGGAGGGAGGCTGAAATTACTGCCGAGAATCGAGAGAACGAAGGTGGAAGAGTTGAGGGGGGGAGGAAGATGAAAAGCTAACACGCCATCACGTAGGCCTACCCACCGCACGTCTTGTGAACTATAAATAATGAGTATATACCATAATGATGATAATGATATTATCAGTGATAACAGTAATGATGAAAATAATAATGATAATGATGATAGTAATAATGATAATGATGATAATAATAATGGAAATGATAATGATAATTAATAATATCGTAATTATGAAGTATATTAGAAAATTGCACGACTCACGGAACGCTGCTAGGTGAGGCCTGGAGGATTATTTCCAATAACCCACTGGTCCCGGTGACGGGGACGCCTGCTGATATGTTGTGACGGGACGTACTGACGGTGCGGGAGTGATGGTGGCACCAAATATTCCACCACTACATGGCACATGCCGGGGAGAACAATCACGGCAGCACCATTATTAAGCACAAGGCAGCACCATAACCACAGCAAGCTTACCTTCCAGTTTTGGATAATCCCAGACTGGGCACCTTAGGGTTTTTTTTTCCTTTCTTTCTGTTGTCTTTGTCCAGTGGCCGTCTTACATAAAAAAAAAATAACACCATGACAGCTTACCGCAGCTTTCCAGGTCTCGGTGTAGGAAGGGCGGAGCACACACAACCCACAAACAAGCACAGCCAACGAAAATCTGAACCATCAAATAATTCTCCATTCTCGTTTTTCACTCTGGGTCCATCTCCGCCGCCTCCTTCTTCAGGCACAGTTCGGAAACTCACTTATCACCGCGAGGCTCTGCAAGGGAAGGAAAAAAATAGTCCCCAGTGTGACGAGTCAAGGACCGAGAAAGGTTTCCGTCGTCCAAAGATTTCGCTGACGAAGTTAAAAAAGGACGGAAGGGAGGAAGGGAAAAGGGACATTCCTATAGTAATGATATCCCTGACAGATTTTTGTATTTCATGCTACTCCATCACTCAGACGGTCCTGAGTAGTGTGCGATTGATTTATTGCAAATTGGTCATTTTTCGTCGCTGCTCACCATAATGTTTAGAAAAATAATAAATAACAAATAATGTTATGTATTGAAAGAATATATATTTAATTAAAGTGAAAATATAACTGTAGTAAAAAGTAAGATTTTATTTATTTTTTATGTAGGATACGCACCTGCACAAAATTTATTTGATATGGACACAAATGATATTGTAGGATTTCTTTTTCTCTTCTTCTTTTCTCTCTTTTAATGTTTGACAGCTTTTTTTGTAGATATTATGATTTCCAATTCTTATTTTCCTTTCATCTTTAAAATATTATACAAGTATTTATCTTCTTCAAAGGTGTTTTCTTGAAGAACTTCGTTACAATTAAAAGCGTGTGATATTTCATAAATGTTGTAGAATACAAATTAATTCTGCCCAATGCATGCCATTCAGCTAGGCGCCAACTTAAATGACATCACTGATTTTTTTTTTTTCTATTTCCACTTAGAAACGGAGCCTCCAACACCAGCTCCCACCAGCCCACCCTCCTACCTGGACAAACTGTTCAAAGGTGAGGCTCATTAGTGCGGTTGTAACGCTGGCCACTGTGCTGAGTGGAACACTACCGCCAAAGACTGTATATATATATATATATATATATATATATATATATATATATATATATATATATATATATATATATATATATATATATATATATATACTTTGCTGTTTCCTTGTAAAATTTTTAACTAAATATTTCAACATGTGTTTTGGTGTTTCAGATTATCAACAAAAAACTACGAACAGTGTTGTCGGGAAAGGCGAAGGAAAAGCGACGTTTGTGGGACTTGAAGAACCCAGGGAAGGCATCGAGACCGACATGAGCATAGGTGACGGAGACTTGATGGAAAGAAATGAAATAGATCGCCTGGAGGAAGGGGCACACTGGGACGACGACAGGCAGAGGGAGGTGGAGGCGCGGCGGGAGCGAGGTCGCCATGAGCAGAGCGAATATCCCATGACAAACTACTTCGGTAGCGCCACGCCAGGTGAGTGACGCCCTGCTGGTGCACGAGGCCTTGGCATGGCCGGTCATTCCAAATACTTAAGTTTCCATTTATGATGATATATTATATCCAATCTTTCCGTCTGTGAGTAAGCTAAATCTTCGATTGAGAAGACTATGAGTATTGGTGAAGATGACATACACCCACACCACCAAATTATATATGACATGATAAGATGAACATTTGAACATTTATTAGTAACTAACAGTTACAATTTGGAGGTATATACATATATACATAGTGTGACTGTAGTTACTCTTTTTAAAGCAAAGCTTTTCAGGCAACTACTATTACTATAACTGTGTCTCTATGACCTCATTGCATGTGGATTGCAGAGTATGATTAGACTGCAATATTTATACTTCACATGAGTATAACTCTTGTCCAATCATGAGTCTAATACATTTTAAATCGTTGACCTCTCTCCCGGACAGCAGCCGGCGGCGGGATGGGAGGATATCTGAGGCTGCAGGTGTTGCTGCCGCTGGTGGTCCTCGCGCAGCCCTCCTGCCTCTTGCTGTTCTTGTGATGAAGAGGATATGTCACGCCTAACTCATTCTCCGAATTGTGTGGATAACCCTAGCTAAAGTTTCCTTAACGTGAACATAGACTATTCATCGCTCTTTAGTGGTTATCTTCTAACGCAGGGATCTTGGGGGCTAGTAGACCCACCGTGTGCTGTAGTGTAGCCAACCCTGACTTGGTTGGTTCTCATCTTACTGGAGGACTGACGAACCCACAAGTTATCCTTGTATCGCGCTCTCACGTTTAGGAATGATCTTTACGACCATGATTGTATGCTTGTGGAGATGTAATATTCTATTAAGGGCATCAGTTACTCTTGCATTAGAATTATTGCATATTTATTTCATCGGTTATTTTTTACTTTGCAAACTGTTCTCTTGACAAAGTTTATACAGTATCATCATATCAAAAGCAAAAAAGAAACAGGAGCTTTTTGTCTCACAGTAAATAATTATAATAATAATGATTATAATAATAACAATAATAATAATAATAATGATAATAATAATAATAATAATAATCGGTGCTTCAATACAGACGAGTGGAGCAGCCACCATGACGCCGCCAATCCACGCCTTGCCTGAGTTCACCCAGCGATCAGTCCCTTGAACCGCCGCCACTTCCTTCCTGTCACTCTTCCTCCTACACCCACCGCCACTCATCTGCCCGCCACATTCTTGCTTCCATGCCAAATTAGATTTTATTTTTGCCAGAACAGAACTAAATTCCAGGTTCATGCTGCTATTCCCAATCATTCTCCTCACATGCATCCAGAGACGTCACCGCCAACGCAGAGATACATTAGCCTAAGAAATTGGTTAAGGTATTCCCATCAGACCTGAGCCACACGCCTTCAGCCACGTCACCTCTATACTTGGAGCTTACATCCCGTATCCCCTCCTTGTCTCGTGAACCTCACCCATAGAAGCCCCCAGCACACACGACCCGGCCGACAGGAGGATGGAGAAGGATCGTTTAAGAAGCCGCTCTTGAGTATAAGTCACTCAATAGTGTATAAAGAATGCCCCGACGCCTCACTTGGATGAGTGTATGTAGAAAACTGAAAAGGGACATCAAAGAAAATGAGTGCAAATATTTAATGGTAAAAATAGGTCTTATCAATACGTAAAAGGTGGGGGAAACTGTGTTAGATGATGGTGCTTCTACGTCCTGATGCTCGTTATGCAGAGCGTCAGAATCGACACTGAGGAAGGCTGAGACCACCACCACCACCGCCCCAGCCATGGAGAGGAAGCGTCGAAGGCAACCCTTGTAATTATCTTGTATTTACAGTCATATGCGTAGGTAATTCGTGTAGTTCAAATTATATTATTTATATTTCAAATGTACATAACTTATTAATAGCGTGTTGTGGTTGCCATGACTCAGCGCCGCGGGGCAGCGTCCCGGGCACCGAGCGGATGAGCTTGTGGGTTGTCAGTCAGGCAATGGATAATTTCGGCCTTGATCAGTGCTGGTAAGTCTCGCCAGCGTCGAGGTATTAATGAGCAGAGTGCTGAACGGCTGCTGGCAGTGAACGCCTGACACGGGTACTGTACGTACAATCACCAACAAAGCTTGTTATCGCTCATAGCAACGTTAAGCCCAAGATGAGAAGGAAACGAAACCAATGTCGCATTAATGGCCACGTGTACAGCTGATGTGACCGACGCTTGCCTCCATTCCACACCCTCACCTTTGCCCTTACAATGACCGCTGCTGAGTTGTGCCCCTGTAATGTTGAGTGACTGATCGCAGCGTTATCATATTAAATTCCCGAAATATCTAACACTGTTGATGACGAACTGATGGTGTTGGCTGAATTATTTGTTAATGTTTGTATCACTTAAGTAAAGAAACAACTGCACATGTTTGTGTTAGATAACATAAACTATTACTTTATTATTATTATTATTATTATTATTATTATTATTATTATTATTATTGTTGTTGTTGTTGTTGTTGTTGTTATTATTTTTATTATTTTATCACTGTTCCGCAAGCAAGGCGTCATTGGATTTCCCTGGCACTTGCTCCACAGCTGGCCAGTGCTCTCCTCTCCCTCTGCGTCACTTCCCTGCTAAGCAATCTCAGTTCTATTGAAGTATTATGTTTATGATTTAATTCTCATATATTTTATTGTGTTTATCATGAATTAAACATTTTTCTTAGCATGGACAGCTATGAACTGTACCCATGAGGTGTCAGGGCACTGTGTGGTGTATGTACAAAGTTTCGCCCCGCCTGCAGCTGCCTTCCTGGTGCTCGGCCCCGCAGCTGTCCACTGGCGGATCACCCTCCCTTCCAGCCCGGCCCCCGACGTGAAGGTCACGTGCTCAACACTGACTCACCCCAGACACCCGCTGGCAAAAAGCTTCATAACAGTAATGTATATTATGTAGCAGCCAGCAGGAAAATATACACATATACATATATATATACATATATATATACATAGCAGGGTGTATGTGGCCATGCACCCAAACTCAGCCAAAATGGCGGCATCACAGGTGAAGGTTCGGTAATATAAGATTGAATATTAATCTTCGTTCAATAAGCATAATCTGTATTTCATGATTATGTAAGGTAAAACCCATAAATAATAAATTATATATCCTATGGACAAATTTCCAGAGGATATCTAAAAGATGTTCAGAAATTTTGTATTTTATTTTCTTTAGAAACTAATTAACCTTAATGATGTTACAAGAAAAAGCTTCCCAAATATGTAGTATATGTTATGTGTTATGAGTGATTTTTAATAAAATCTGAAAAGTAGATGTAGCTTATTGTTGTTTCCTCAAGTTCTACTTTTGCATCCATCCTTAATAACAAATGCTACCCTCCCCCCCTCCTCCTGCAGCCACTTAAGAAAAGATCTGACACTTTCTATGCAAGAATTGATCTATCCGAGAAGTTCCGATCAAGGGAGTTGTTTGCTGTCAGATGCGCGATAAGGGTATGATACGGGGAACATTTATTGCTCATAGTTGGATTGACTAACTTTCTTTTCGGTCAACAAATCCAGTGTCTAGTTTCTACTTAGTAAAGGTCACTCACCAACATCATAGGTTTTAGTAAAAGTAAATGGATGTGAGTGATGACATGAATCCTTCATATTCGTCAGGATCTTGAGTCGAACTTTGCGCAAGCTTCGGTTTCGTAAGTTGAGGCTGCTGTGTCGAGTGCGTGTGACCGGTGGTTACTAATCGCGGCACCTCAGCGTGTGCTAGTGCTGGTATTCATTTCGTAAGTAAATTTTGTTCTTAAGGGATTTCTCGTGTGTACACTACGATTTCATGTCGTGGTAAGTGTAATAGAATGTTCATTTTATGTAGTTCACATTGGTGAAGGACTCTGTGAAGACTCCTTGTTCAACTGTCACTCAGAACTGACATTGTCTTTGCCCCACAAAATTCAATACACTTGTTCCCTTTTATCCTGCGCCCAAGCAGTGTCTGTATTTTCCTTCTCCTGTCTCCGAGGTGTCTTGTATAAACCGAAGCGCCTTTGAACTGCCTCAATTAGATCCTTACCGTTCCGTAATGCATCATTGCAGTAGTGGCTGGTTGATGGTGATTATACGAAAATTATAATAGCAATTATAACATGATGAATCTAGGTTCTTTATACAAATTTTGAAGATATTTAGTTCTTTGATAAAAGAAAAAAACGTTCAGTGGAAGTGGCGCTGGTGATCAGCCAATCTAAACATTAAGCAATTTTTCTCGTTGTAAAGAAAATAAAATCCAAATTTGTATGTGGCACGAGAATCCTGGGTGAGTGTTTGTGAGGCTTGGGGCAGGTGGCGGACCGAGCCAGGCAAACACACCCGTGGGGAAGGCGACCGGTCCTCAATCAATAACAATTAGGAGCGTCTCCTTGTTTGCCTCCTTGTGTCAGCCGCGGGACAAAGACTCAACAACCTCCGCCGTCGAGGCTTCAGGCAGTGTCTCGTCCCGCCCTTCTTCAAACACTGGGAATTGCTTAAGACTAGTAAAGGTTGTGTGTGTCGCTAATTTAATTAGTATCACACACACCTCGATATAATTGATGGGGGTTTTTTCATGTGTGTAATAGTAAGGAAAATTATAATGATGATAATAATAATAATAATAATAATAATAATAATAATAGTAATGATAATAATTTTATTAATAAATTAATTTGATTAGTATCACATCTCGATATAATTGACTTTTTTTTCATGTGCGTGTAATAGTAAGGAAAATTATAACAGTAATGATGATGATGATGATGATGATGATGATAAAACAATAATGATGATGATGATGATGATAAAACAATAATGATGATGATGATGATAAAACGATAATGATGATGATGATGATAAAACAATAATGATGATAATGATGATAAAACAATAATGATGATGATAATGATGATGATAATAATAATAATAATAATAATAATAATAATAGTAATGATAATATTTATCATACTAAAAGTGTCATACAAAAAAACTAATTTCCAAGTCAAGGACTTAGGAAATTTGTGGAAGATTATACAGTTTCTTAAGGCGGCGTCACACTAGCACTTTTCCGTCTTCTTTTTCCGTCAATTTTCTAGCGACTGACAACTTTTGCAGACGGTGGCCGTCACACACAAGCTTGCTTCCGCCTTTGCCGCGCTTGTCGATTGTAAACAAACATGGCTCCTCATTCACCCCAGCAAGCCGCGGCTTTTTTGCACCTTATAATGTAATCAGCTGTTCTGTGATCCCAAAGGCAACGGTGACCTCTAATGCTCTCTATGAGAAATTCGTCAGTGTGTTTTGTCCACTGCTCATCTTGGCCAGCTACTTGGAAGTTGCCTTGGAAATATTCAAAAGCATCGCACATTCGCACTCCCCTGGAAATGTACACAAACAACTGAGGAACTTTTCATTGCTAGGCTAGAAGAAAAAAATATGTATACAAATATATATTCATCAACTCATTTAAATTTTTTGTCATAATAATAGCATTCTTCCGTTTAACAAAAAAAAATATTTTTTTTAATAAAAGTGTTGATTAGAAACCATAGTTCTTATTTTGACTAAAAATTGGCGCTAGACGAAAACGATGCGTTCCGTCTGACTCAAGACGACGGAGAGTTGACGGAAGAGTAAAAAGACGACGGAAATCGCCTGAGACGACGGAAAAAGTGCTAATGTGACGCCGCCTTTACATTATGTTGTAAAACGACCTTTGTGGCGATTGGTTCTCACATAAATAAGCATCGCGTGCCTTAGAGGCGCATTGCATCGGCGAGGCTGGTCCCCCCCTGAAAACAGTGCCAGCGTGCTCTCTGGTCTCAGTCACGGAGGCGTAGATGTGCCATATATTTTCTTAGTCACCTTTATTATCTGGTCTTTATTTGGAGTCGCTGTGTCTGATGAACAGCTTCTACAAGTGTCTATCGCCTTCCATGTTAGTATTCAGTCTCTTCTTTCTAGTATCTGCTGCTATGCAATCTATATTTTGTCTTGGATCCTCCTCTTTCCTGCACTTTCGTTCCGTCTCCAGTGTGCTTTTCTCATCACTTCGTTCGTCGCTCTTCATGACAATCCCGTATACCTTCTAAGTCTCTCCTTTTATGTCTTCGACACTGACGATATCTTCACCGTTCCTCTAATCCTTGCATTACTGACCCTGTTGCCATCCCATTTATCCATTGCAATATTCTCGTTTCAACTACCTCTATCCTCCTCCAATTTATTCATTTGTTTTACATATAGTTTTACTGAATCCACTGTGTCACTACTAAAGCATGATCGTGTGTGGCTCAGATTGGACTGAAATAGCCACAAAGGCACGTCCAGTACACATACGCAAGTCACGACTGCGTTTGTCTGGTTACCTTCCTTCATGAACCTTTCCTCGCCAGTGAATTAAAGGCATTTAGAAGCGGGCCGTAACGTGGCAGGATCAGAGGGCAAAGAAAAAAATAACTGAAATTTACATTATTAAATGAACCACGGACTCTTTCAACATCATTTACATATCACTCATCAGAAATGGTAAAGTTTCCGCATAGTGATGGTCGTTGATGAGCGGAGCTGCCTGAGGCCACACTATCTTCACTCATTTTTATCTTATTTCCCTCGACATATTAGCAGGTTCTCCGCCAGTAAAGTTTTCTCCTGGTCATAATTGGCGTCTCCTTGTAGAGAAGGCATCGCCAGCTAGGAAAGACATGTAGATATAGATTAGTACCGAGGCAAGTGGCGTCTTAACCTGTGTGGCAACCCTACAAAACTACCAGCTTCAAATGTCTCGTATTGACTGAAGGCTGATATAGAGTAAGTCTAGTTTTGAAGTAACGTATAAGTAAGTAGTAAAACTCATCAGCAGAAGCTGCTAGACGCTCTTCGTCATTATCCTACGTTGGGAGTGTAATGCGCGCGTTTATTGCCTATCTAAGCGTTCTACTGATTGTTGTAATTGTTGTTGTTGTTTTTGTTATACATTTCCAGTTATCATCCACATCCACAAATTTCTATGAAATACAGCTACGGTGTTAATTAACTCCTTCCAGCAACTTATCTGCGCAAAAAAAAAAAAAGTAAAATGGTTATGTAACAAGAATCATACAATGTAGTAGCTATACCTAAGATTAAGTATAATCATGCAGTATAGGTACTGTAGTATAGTTAATAAACTACAGTACAGTAAAGATGAACTTCTCGAGTATATAATAGTGTACGTTTTACAAACCTCAAATACCAATATATTTCTAAGAAAATAGTGTAAAGCAAGGGTAAGCTGTAGCAAATTACTATGAGTTCGGGTGCACATTCAGTGTGTGTGTGTGTGTGTGTGTGTGTGTGTGTGTGTGTCAGTGTCTGTGTCTGTGTCACACATACATATACACACACTTACACCTGTGAAGGAAGCCGGAAACTCACCTGCATATAACACAACAATGTGTGACGAGAAGCTGCTCCTGGACAAGGACACGAACTATTGAGGACATACTGTTGCTGCAGGACGCATTCTCGAACAATGAATCAGCATGCACACATCACCGTACTTCTAAAGCAAACCTGTCATTGCCTGCATAACTGATACTAATTAGTGAAACATTTAGAAGAGAGAACGATGATGGTGTGGCAGGGAAGTTTTCGGCGCATGTCAGCACTGAAAAGGCTGCCTTCAAATATAAATATTAGTTAACACCTGCTAATCAAAATCAGAGAGCATGAACGATGAAGACATTCCTGGACTCCCTGAACCAGCTAAGCATTGTTCTGTGGGATGGAAGTTCAATTTCAGTAGCATGTAGTACAATGAATAAAAATTTATGCGCAGTTTGCGGAAAGAGTAGTGAAGTTTGGGACGACAGGTCACAATTCCCAGTATACCATTGTCCGCCATCCGCGTCAGTCTGTATGTGTAATGAGTATCTTGGAATGCAAGGCTCAACCACCCCTCTCGGGTGGCAACCAACAACAACAACATCAACCATGCCTACCTGAGCGCCTTAGAGATTAAATATAAAAGTGGACTTTAGATGGTTCTCAATGTTTGTCTAACAAACATAAAACTTATTATCAGAAAAACTTAACAAATAGAACATTCAGCTGCAGTTGTGGTTTTCAGCGGAGCCAAAACCATGATACTGGAAGAACGAAATAAGCGCTGCGAGGAAAGGCGCACGTTCATGTGGTTAAAACATGCAGCAGTCTTGAGGATTTACCAGTAGTGACGGGCATGGTAGAGAGGCAGCAGCCACAGTCCTTCCCCTTGCAGAACTGGTTTCCAGTCAGGATTTTAGTATCGCAAGTTTCCTTCCAAAGATTGATGCAAGTTCCCTTCAAGTCGTGGCAAGCGTACTTCGTCAAGCAGGAGATTGGTTGTGGTTTCTTGGCTGTGGAGAGAAGGAAAGTGGTAAGTGTGCGTGTACGTGTGTTACGATGCGTTTTCCTTACGAGATCCTCTGTTAGAGTGGCAGGAAAGAACGTTGCTGATTGGCTACACCTTTCACTCACTGACTCTCTGAGCTAAGGCTACTCGTATAGTAATAATCTACTTGTCGCATGTTAGTGATATGTGTTTTGTGTTATGTGCTTTATCTCATTTACAAAAAAAAAAAAGCGAATTCAATTGATACCATAAGATTCAGCGAGAGTGCCGATCCCCAAAGAGAGGTCAGTAAGTGAAAAGTTACGTGAAAATCTTTTAAAGCATTTTTTACTAATAATCACTATGTTGAACAGCACATCAAGGTACTCACGTATGCAGCAAACACAGTCTTTCCCACCGCAGAATGCCTTGCCCTTCTTCACTTTGCCAGCGCACCGTTCACCCTCCCATATGCATTTGCCATTCTGCCTCGAACATTTATTATTGGCTTTGCATCTCACCACTGTTGGAAGAAAGTTTGAGATTGTTCTGTTATAAATTATTGTTAAAAGGCGAGAATGGAAGACAGTGAAATTTTATGGACCAATTTTTGACTTGGTTCATATTTTTACTGATAAAACTCGTGATCTGTGAAGAACAAACCACCACTGACAACTGTCAAAAGGGAAAAATAATAGTGTCATCAATTTAATAATCTTAGTTATATAACTGAATTTGCTGG